>NW_022436980.1:19133737-19168096 GCF_009761245.1 Sapajus apella
CACTTATATTCCTTTCTATTTTGTCCATTCTCGTTAGCATTTCGTCAAATCTTTTTTCAAGGTTCTTAGTTTCTTTGCATTTGGTTAGAACATGTTCTTTAAGTTCACAGAAGTTTCTTACTACCCACCTTCTGAAGTCTAATTCTGTCATTTCATCACACTTGTTCTCCCTCCAACCTTGTTCCCTTGCTGGTGAGGAGTTGTGATCCCTTGCAGGAGGAGAGGTGTTCTGGTTTCGGGTGTTTTCATCCTTTTTGTGCCGGTTTCTTCCCATCTTTAAGGATTTATCCACCTGTCGACTTTGTAGTTGCTGGCTTTCAGACTGGGTCTCAGATCTTTCAGATTGACATTTGTTTGTTGATGATGAGGTTATTTCTATTTCTTGGTTTTCCTTCTGACAGTCTGGCCCCTCTGCTGTAGATCTGCTGAGGTTCACTCCAGGCCCTGCTTGCCTGGGGTTCACCTGCAGCAGCTGCTGAACAGCAAGGATTGTTACCAGTTTTCTTCTTCTGCTATCTTTGTCCCAGAAGGATACCCGCCTAGTGTCAATCTGATCTCTCTTTTATGAGGTGTCTTTTTGGATATATAGGGGTCAGGGAGCTGCTTGAGGAGACGGTCTCTTCTTTATAGGAGTTCAAATGGTGAGCTGTGAGCTCTGTTGTTGTTCATTCAGAGCTGCTGGGCAGGTACTTTTAGGTCTGCTGCAGAGAACTCATAAACTGCTTTTTGTTCCCAGGTGCTCTGTCCTAGGGATTTAGGGCTTTATTTATGAGTTTCCGTTATGCTGCCGCCTTCTTTTTTTTTTTCCTTCAGACCTGCCCAGCCCAGCAAGGAGGCAGCCTAGTCACTGTCGGCCTATAGCAGCTTTGCTGAGCTGCTGTGGGCTCCGCCCTGCTGCCGAGTGAACTTCCCTGCAGTCCTGTTTATATGGGTGTAGTTAGAACTGCTTTGGCGATGGTGGCCCGCCTCTGTTGGGGCGGAGTCTCTGCTGTGGCGGGTTGCCTTGGCAACGTCGGGCTGGCTCAGCAATGGCGGGTTGCCTTGGCAACGTCGGGCTGCCTCAGCAATGGCGGGTTGCCTTGGCAACGTCGGGCTGCCTCAGCAATGGCGGGTTGCCTTGGCAACGGCGGGCTGCCTCAGCAATGGTGGGTTGCCTTGGCAACGGCGGGCTGCCTCGGTAATGGCGGACGCCCCTCCCCCACAGAGCTGGACCGTCCCGGGTTCAGCTGCGCTTGCTGTGAAACTCTCAATCCAGAGTTTCTGGTTGCTGTTCTTTTGTGGGGGTGGGGCCAGCCGAGCCTGATCGCCCGGCTCCCTGCCTCAGAGCCTTTTTTAAGTTGGTGTTCCAGTCGCCTGTTGAAGAGGCGCCGGGGTCTGTTTGTTTTCCCCTGCGGCCACTCACTGCGCTGGCTTAAACAGCGGCACTGAGGTTTGTGGCGCTTTTTTTTTTTTTTGCCCTGGAGGCTACTGTCCTGGTTCTCTGCTCAGTCCCCTTTTTGAACCGGCGAATGGGCGACTTCCCGTGGCTCCAATCGCCAGCCAAAAGGGCCCCCGGACCGGTGTATTTTGTACGGAGAACTGCGGCTCCGGGGCGCCGACAAAGCAGCCGCGCTGGGCAAAGCAGCGGCGCTGGCTGGCACAGCCGCACTGGCCGAAACAGCCGCGCTGGCGACCGTGGAGCTCCTCTGCCCGGGAATTTCCTAGTCTGTGGGCAATAAAAACGCGGCGTTGACTCACCCTCTGCGCTTTCACTGGGAGCTGCAATCCTGAGCTGTTCCTAAACGGCCATCTTGGATCGTCCTCCCCAGTTTTACTTTTAATGTTTATGAAGTGAAAAGGCATTTCATTTATAGATACACTGAAACAATATATTACAGCTTGAGGACTTCTTTTTCATTGAGGATTCAGCTGCTTTCCTAATGTGTGTCAGATTATATGCCCTGTCTGATAAAACTCAACTTCTTAAGCATGGTTTAAAGGGCTTCAGCTATCTCATTTGAATTTTTCTTTAAAGTACATTTGGAATTTTCAAGAATATATGAGTAGCTTCAACACATCTCTGGAAGTAGTTTTAGATAATTAAAAGGAAAAAAGTTAATTTCCTGATGTGGTTTGATCATCATCATTGTAACAACTTTATTGAAGAACAGAACTTGGTATTGAGAAAATGGCCTTCTTTTCTCTGACTTCATATGCAGTTTTCAATCCTAGAAAAATAAGGGGGAAGGATAGGAACTTTTTTCTATGCAAACAACCTCCATATTCCATAGAGCAGATTTTTTAAATATTAGGAGATGGCCTCCCGTACTCTCTCCATCTGTGTTGACCTGGGCGTTATAAACCTGTGAATTATGCTAACCCAAATGAGCGCATGGACGGCCAAGGCTCTTTGCTCAAGTTTCTCCTCTGAGAATCCTTTCACCATTTGGAAATATACACCTGTAGAGACCTCTGGATGAATAGCTGTTAGTGGGAAAAGCACTGGCACTGAGAAACCTAGACTCTGCCTCTTCCAGTCTCGTTTTTTCCCTTTTTTTGTGTATCCTTGAACATTTCACTTCTCTGACCCTCAGTTCCTTGTCTTTAATAGGCATGTTTTGCTACATGTGTTCTTGAGTCCTTCTAAGTGTAAGATGTGAGACTTTTGTTATGTTCACATACATGTGCATGCTCAGCCCTATTTCCCAACATAAGATTTTTACACACCAAAGGATGGCCTCATAAAGCACGTGAGCCTTTGGCAAGACAAGAGCTTGTATTTTTACTTCATTTTTTTTGCCTTTCACTTTCTGGACTTTAATTTGTTGTCTTCCATTTCTCTGGAAGTGAGTTCTTGCTCTATCTCCTCCATTCCTGAGGACTCAGAATAACTTAGACCCTCTAGGCAGAAATATGAACCAGCTTTATGTCTATTTGGTGCTAAGTTATGTAGGGGCACTCTGTACACAGGTCGGCAATTGCAAGCCACCTCTACTGCATAGAGTTATGTAAGGTTAACTCTGCTCCTGGTAATTGTACGGTGTTTTCTGAGACAGGGTCTTGCTCTGTCACCTGGGCTGGAGTGCAGTCGTGTGATTACAGCTCACTGAAGCTTCTCACTCCTTGGGCGCAAGTGATCCTCCTGCCTCAGCCTCCAGAGTAGCTGGGACTATAGGCATATAGTTCATGGCACACGGCAAATTTTTTTTATATTTTATGTTTTTGGTAGAGACACAGTCTTACTCTGTTGCCCAGGCTTGCATGCTCTTGAAGTTTACTTGAAAAATGCCAGAGGTCATCTCCCAATTATATCTTTTTTTTTAAAATTTTCGGCCCGAATCATGAACCATGTCTTACTATCCTCAGGTTCACTTTTGTTAGGGGATTTCCTAAAAGGGAATTTCCTGTCTTGAGATATTTCTCTTTCTCTATGCAGTGTTTTGCAATTGTATCTTGTCATTTGATGATGGCCTCTGGCTTCCTTGTCTTGCTTTTTCTCTCATACGTTTCACTTCAACAGATTCAGGAGATTTGGTTATTAGACTCCAGCCTAATTCCTAGACATATCTTGCTTCTATTTCTTTTTTTAGCCAAAGGTACGTTGCCAAAAGTGTTTGCTAACATTGCATCATACACTTATCATTTTCCTTTTTCCTTTCCAGATTTTTAATTTCTAATTACATTTAGCCAGAGTGACATCATTTTTGGTTCATGTTGTTGTTTTAACTGATTCTCATTCCTTATTCGTTGGGCATTTATATTTCATTTTGGATTGTCGAATCACTTTTTGACAGAAATAATTTAAACTTTAATGAACTTTTAAATGCACTATACTGTAAAGTGATGGTGCATTTGCATAATATCGCTCATCCAGGGTTTCAATAGTAACAGAATCATCTAGCTGAATCTATTAATGGAGGCGCATATAGTGTTAAAGAAGCAAAGGAAGAATGCTGAGGTATACAGAGACTAACACCAGTGGAAAGCCATTACCACTACTCTCCATTGGATTACAGAGGAAGGGGAGGAAATGCTGTTACCAGAGCCTATCGAGAGCTGGAGCTGTAATTGTGGAGGGAAGAGCACAGCTATGCTAGACACATAGTTTTGAGGCTTGGAGGAAGCAGGAAAGAAACACCCTGACCTCTCCTTCCTCCTGTCCTTTGATCTGCTTATGCTTCTCATTGGCCAAACTCAAACCGAAAACAAATGCAAGGGGGCAGGGTTGGTGCAGCTCACAGGGGTCCTCCTCCTAGGGCAGAGGACAGGAAGGGAAGGATCTGAAATGGTGGTGACAATTACAGAATAATCAGCATGGTGACCCACTTAAAATAGGAACTAGTTAAAACAACATGGACAAGGCAGGAAGTGATGTTGTAATGAATTCCACAAAAGAAAATAAGATTACTTGAGAGAGTAGTTTAAAGATGGTAGATGAAACTGTGGGTAATCCTCTATAGAGACTTCTGTAATTACTATTTTTCCTGTGCATTTGTCCCTAGGGAAGGGACAAAGTAGACATGCCCGGTGGTTTCCTGCCCCATGGCTCCCCCTCTGTGACTGGGAAAGTGTGTAGTTCAAAGCCTCCTCACACAGATCTTTGACAGAGAGACAAGGGGCACTGTGAAGACAAAGCATAACAGACTAATTAGCTCTCGTGTATGAGTCCTTTTTCATGCTGCTGATAAACACATACCTGAGACTGGGCAATTTACAAGAGAAAGAGGTTTAATGGACTTAACAGTTCACGTGGCTGAGGAGGCCTCACAATTATGGGGGAAGGTGAAAGGCACGTGTCACATGGTGGTAGATGTGCAGGGAAACTCCCCTTTCTAAAACCGTCAGATCTTATGAGACTTATTCACGATCACGAGAACAGCATGGGAAAGACCCGCCCCCATGATTCAATCACCTCCCACCGAGTTGCTCCCATAGCACGTGAAAATTCAAGATGAGATTTCGGTGGAGACACAGCCAAACCGTATCACCTTGTTTTGGATTAGCTCTATCCATAGGCCAGTATGCTCTGCTTTATTTCATGACCATAGACTAAACTCGAGCTAGCCACCCTAAAATTCTGTGCTTTTGTTCAAAATGCATATTAGGCTTGAGACTATCAGCACAAATTTACTATTGCTGGTAGGAGTCTCCTGGAGGAGGGAGAGAAGGTTAGATTCAGCATTTCTTATTCGTAGTTTTCATTGTGTTCATAGCTACAACATGAATTCTAGTCTTTTGATAGATTTATAAATATGGATAAGACATAAAAGCATTCAGAAATTGAAGAAGTATATTAGAAACCCAGGCTGTTATATTATGCCCAGAACATGATTCGGGCATTTCCTCTACTAGGGAACTTTCACAAGTATCCAGTTCTGTGTCTCCCAGACCAATGAAGTTAACATCTCTGAGTGTCAGGCCTGGGAATTGGTGTTTTTCTAAAGCTTCCATGTGATTCAAATGCCTTCTGAGGACTGAAAAGGATTGTTCTATTCTCTTTTTCTTTTTCAGTTTTCATACACCCAGGAAACATTTTCTGAGTTTTTTCTATGTGCATTGTACTTTTCTTTGTTATTCATAACCCAGAATAGATTGAAATACATAAACTCCTGCCAAATACCATGTCCATGTTACCTCTTAGCCTTATTGTTAAACTTTCTTTTTTTTAATAGACAGAGTCTTGCTCTATAGCCCAGGCTAGAGTGCAATGGCTCGATCATAGCTCATGGTAGTCTTGAACTCCCAGGATCAACTGATCCTCTTGCCTCAGCTTCCCAAGTGGCTAGAACTCCAGGTATGTGCCACCGTGCCTGACTAATTTTTTGTTGTTGTTGAGTTGGGGCCTTGCTATGTTGCCCAGGCTGGACTCCTGGACTCAAGCTATCCTCCTAGCTGAGCTTCCCACAGTGCTGGGATTATAAACATGAACCACCGTGCTGGCTGATCATTGTATTATTATTTTTTTTTTTGAAACGGAGTTTCGCTCTTGTTACCCAGGCTGGAGTGCAATGGCGCGATCTCGGCTCACCGCAACCTCCGCCTCCTGGGTTCAGGCAATTCTCCTGCCTCAGCCTCCCAAGTAGCTGGGACTACAGGTGTGCGCCACCATGCCCAGCTAACTTTTGTATTTTTAGTGGAGACGGGGTTTCACCATGTTGACCAGGATGGTCTCGATCTCTTGACCTCATGATCCACCTGCCTCGGCCTCCCAAAGTGCTGGGATTATAGGCGTGAGCCACCGCGCCCGGCCCATTGTATTTTTTTTACATAGACAGTTCTTCATAAGATTAAGTAATTAATATGTTCAAGGATTGTGTTTCTATATACTTCTCCATTTCTGAAGCTACATTTTAAGATAAGGTTAGTAGTACATTAGTAAAACATCACTAGAAAGAGGAAATTGTTTATGTTTTGTAAGTGTGATACCATTTCACAGGAGTGGCTATTCATCTGAGGTAACCAGACTACATTTTGATGTGGTGACATTTCTGACCAAACAGGAGGGCCTTCATTAACTAATTATATTTTCAGAATGGTGAATAAAATTGCCAGTTGTTCTTTCCTGCTGTGGGCAATGTAATTAAATCTTTGCCAACAAATTACAGATAACAATAACTTCTATGTATTTAAAGTCATTTAAGCTAAAAACACAGAGGAAAATGAACCATCTAAAGCAAGAAAACATTTTCTCTCATACATTCACTTTGTTCGAGGGCTTTTGAATATGTTACCTCATCTGTCCTTACTTTAAAGGAGAGAGCTGACATAGTTTTTCTCTAGATCCTGAAGCCCATGTCCTGCCCTAACCCCAATATTATTAATACACCACCTCCTCGTCCCTAGAAAACCTGGGAATATAGACAGACAGGTGGTATTTAAAATCACTTTTTATATGTTTCTTTTATCTATGATATGATTTAGCCTTTTTTTCCCCCCAGGATAATACCTTTCAAGCTGCATGGCCCTCAGCAGATGACTCCATCACCAGCAGTGTCCCACCACTTGATTTCAGCTCTGGTCCTCCCTCAGCCACTGGCAGGGAACTCTGGTCAGAAAGTCCTTTGGGTGATTTAGTGTCTACACACAAATTAGCCTTTCCCTCGAAGATGGGCCTCAGCTCTTCCCCAGAGGTTTTAGAGGCTAGCAGCTTGACTCTTCATTCTGTCACCCCGGCAGTGCTTCAGACTGGCTTGCCTGTGGCTTCTGAGGAAAGGACTTCTGGATCTCACTTGGTAGAAGATGGTGAGAAACTTTAATCCCTTTTCATACTTTTTATTATATCCGATGACAAGGGTTTTAAAGAGAGGAAGAGACTATGGCTATGAAAGAAAATGGTAGCATTCATAAGGGGGAAAATGTCTTGGTAAAATTGTGTGCGAGAGGAAACCGTCCAATTGAATTTGTTGGAATGGAGAGTCCAAATAGGTAAATAATAAGAAATAAACTTGGGAAGCTGGGGCGGGAAATCAATTAATAGGTATTTTGAAGGTCATATTGAAAGATACATAGTTTAGTTAAATTACTGCTGCTGCTTTTAAAGAACCACTTTACTTAAATATTGGAGTAATAAATAGCATCAAATGAGATTATTCAGCTAGGTTATAGTACTTGTGGGGGCCAAGTCTCAAGATTTTTGCTTGTAGTAGTATTGAGAAGGGGAGAAGCTAACCCATGGCAGATAAAGAAGTGAAAATGAAATTGATGATCTGGATGCTGTGGAGGAAAGGAAAAAGAAATGTGACTTGGGGTGGAGTACACACATGAAATGAGGAAGATGAACAAATATATAAATAATGAGTTCAGGATTGTGAACACTGGGTGAATATGAAGGATGACGAACAAAAAACATAACAGGGAAAATGAGAATTCAAAGAGAAACACAATGTTCAGGGAATTTTCCTCCTAAATTACTGCTGGATTTAGTATTTGTTGTCAAAATTGCTCCCAGCAGTTCTTTATTTTCATAAAATTTTTTTAAAGAACACAAGTGTTTGAAGATTATTTCAATAGTCAAGGTCTTGTCATCCTCAAGAAAGAGATAATATCCATGAGGGATTGCCCATATTACAAACACATTATCAGATCTTCTTCTTGCTTGCTAGATATAGAAAAGCAAAAGCCAACAATTGTCCCTGTCAACTTCACTGGGAAAAAACAGGCAACTAGTTTTACTGGGAGAACTAGGAATACATTTTGGCAACTCTGTAGATTAATTAATGGAACACTTTATTTTCAGGATTAGCCACTGTTGAAGAGTCAGAAGATTTTCTTTCTATTGATTCACTGCCTTCAAGTTCACTCACTCAACCTGTGCCAAAAGAAACAATACCACCCATGGAAGACTCTGATGTGTCCTTAACACCCTCACCATATCTGACCTCTTCTATACCTTTTGGCTTGGACTCCTTGACCTCCAAAGTCAAAGACCAATTAGAAGTGAGCCCTTTCCTGCCAGATGCATCCATGGAAAAAGAATCAATATTTGAGAGTGGTTTGGGTTCAGGGTCTGGGCAAAAGAGGGATCTGGTTACTTGGCCATGGAGCGACACTTCATCAGAGAGCACTGAACCGCTGTTGAAGCCATGGCTTGAAGACGATTCACTCTTGCCAGCTGAGATTGAAGATGAGAAACTAGTTTTAGTTGACAAAATGGATTCCGCAGACCAAATTAGTAAGCACTCAAAATATGAACATGATGATAGAGCCACAGTTACCAAAGGACCTCTTCTACGGACACCTGTAGCAACCTCTACTTATGAATCAGACCAGGCGGGTGCCATCCTAAGGGAGGATGTGGAACAAACTACCGAGTCATCCAACTATGAATGGTTTGACAGCGAGGTTTCAGTGGTAAAGCCAGATATGCAGCCTTTGTGGACCATACTGCCAGAATCAGATAGAGTTTGGACAAGAGCTTCTTCCCTGGAGAAGTTGTCCAAAGACACATTGGCAAGTACACCGCAGAGTACTGACAGACTCTGGTTGAAAGCTTCCATGACACAGTCTACCAAATTGCCTCCAACCACAATCTCCACCCTGCTAGAGGATGAAGTAATTATGGGTGTACAGGATATTTCATTAGAACTGGACCGGATAGGCACAGATTACTATCAGCCTGAGCTAGTCCCAGAGCAAAATGGCAAGGTTGGTAGTTATGTGGAAATGTCTACAAGTGTTCACTCCACGGAGATGGTTAGTGTGGCGTGGCCCACAGGAGGAGATGACTTGAGTTATACTCAGACTTCAGGAGCTTTGGTGGTTTTCTTCAGCCTCCGAGTGACTAACATGATGTTTTCAGAAGATCTGTTTAATAAAAACTCTTTGGAGTATAAAGCTCTGGAGCAAAGATTCTTAGAGTTGGTAAGCAGAAAAAGTGAAACATGGGCACTAGTGAATAATCATGTATGACTCACTTCTTCCCCCCTCTAGCACAAAAGGTCTGAGCAGGGAAAGTGGGATAGGCTGTGGACATTCATTTCCTGTCATTTACAAATAATATCATGGCCTAGGGTTGGTAAGAAAATTGTAAGACAGGAACATACAAGAAATGGAAAACACAAAAGGGGCATGAGAGTGATGTAATAATTTACAAGGAACATTGTATTCCATGAATTACGGGACTACAATAAGTTTGACGTTTCTTTCCACATTTTATTGTGAAGCTAATGTTTTGTGGGTACCTACGATCCCTTCACTGTTGTGATCCTTTAGTGAAACAGAAAATAAACTTTCTGGGTGTCTAAAACTATGTATGAATTCCATGGGGTCCCTAAACACCACTATGAAAATCTCATAGCATTTCTAGTTTATACTGTCTAAGCATTGCTAATTTGCACTTTTGTTAATTAACAGTTTAAATGTAGATAAAATACAATTAGGAAAAGCGAGACAGGGGCTTATCTTGTTTTTTTGTTTTGTTTTCTTTGGGTATATATTGAACAAAATGTGAAACCCTTTAATAAACTCACCACTTTTCATGTATTGTAGCTGGTTCCCTATCTACAGTCAAATCTCTCGGGGTTCCAGAACTTAGAAATCCTCAACTTCAGAAATGGCAGCATTGTGGTGAACAGCCGAATGAAGTTTGCCAGTTCTGTCCCTCCTAACATCAACAATGCGGTGTACATGATTCTGGAAGACTTTTGTACCACTGCCTACCATACCATGAACTTGGCTATTGATAAATACTCTCTTGATGTGGAATCAGGTATGACATTGCCTAACCTGGTGGTTTCTTAGTAGCATCCAGTGATTATTCTTGTGTGTTTCCTTCCTCATTGCATTAAGGTGACTCCAGTACTTGTAGGAAAAAAGAGTACTATGTCAGACAAATCTTCCACGTCTTCATAACTGGAAATATATTTCTTCCAAGAACATCAATATCATTCCCTTTTCAAAACATCGTCCAAACATGTTACTTTTCTATTTCACCTCCATTCCCTTTTCTGCCACTGCATCCGGCTTTTGTTTTTTACCCACTGGGTCTATTTTTGCTATGCTTTCATGTTATCACCTGCAAAAGGCTTGGGCCCTCTTCCCTTTAAGTTTTCGCATCCATTTCCATTGTCTTAAGCCTTGTATAAATGTCAGCAACTCTCCACATTTTTTATATGCAGATCAAATGTCTCATAACCTCCAGAATTAATATCTATCTACTTACTTGACAATCTCCACTTGGATGTACTCTGTGTATATCAAATTTAAGATAGCTACGAGTGAGCTCTTGTTTTCCATTTCTCGCCACCGTCCAGCTAAATCTACTCTTTCAGTTTCTCTATCTCTTTCTCTAAATGTAAGCTTCATCTACTCAGCCACTTAAGCCGGAAACATGAGAAGTCATTTTTTTTTTTTTTGAGATGGAATTTCGCTCTTGACCAGGCTGGAGTGCAATGGTGTGACCTTGGCTCACTGCAACCTCCACCTCCCAGGTTCAAGTGATTCTCCTGCCTCAGCCTCACGAGTAGCCAGGACTACAGGTGCCTATGACCATGTCTAGATGATTTTTTGTGTTTTTGGCAGAGACAGGGTTTCTCCGTGTTGGCCAGGCTGGTCTTGAACTCCTGACCTCAGATAATGCACCCTCCTCAGCTTCCCAAAGTGCTGGGATTGCAGGTGTGAGCCACCACACCTAGCTAGTGAAGTCATTCTTGATATTTCAGTTCCTATCACCTTGAATTCTTAGTCACTCACCAAACTTACACTGATTATGAATTCTAAATGTACCTCAAATCCATGCCCTTTTCCCTAACTACATGGCTATGACTCCCTCCAAATCACCACGATCTCTCCTTTGGGCCAGTTACCCCACATCCTCTCATGCTGCTCCTCCTATCCATCCTCCAGACAGCAGCCATGGTACTCTGAGTCGCTGTCTGGTTCAGTAGCCACAAGGCCTGGTCCCTGTCTTCTTCCCCCATATCCAATGCTACTAAGCCCTGTTTAACGTGTTCTAGTCAAACCAGCTTGTTTTTGGTTACTCAGATGCAAAACCTTTTTCTTGCCTTAAAGCTTTTGCACACACCGTCCCCTTTTGCCTTCTTACTGACTTTTGGTCACCCATGTGCCTCAGTTCAAATGTCACTTCCTTAGGAGTTTCATTGACTCACTTATAGTCTAGATTGAGGCTTTCCTGTCAGTTTTTATATTAATAGTACAATGTTCTTTTCCCCTAGAGAGTTATCATCGTTGTAATAATGTTAATTTATGTGCCTAGTTGCTTAGTGGCTATTTTTTCCAGATGAGCATTTCACAAGGACTGAGAATGTGTCTGTTTTATTAAGTACTTTCTAGCCAGAATTTAGCAGTGTCTTGAACACAGAGAAGATACTAAAAAATACTGTGAGTGAATGAAATAAACCATTGCTTTTGTTTGGAAGCCTTGGATGCAGAGAATACTGTTGAAGCCTGAATTTTCGTTCTTCCTTCCCTTCTACCTACCAGAGGACAGTGGTTTTGAGGAGTAAGAAGAAATGTCTGGCTTCATATTTCTCCAGTGCTTTTTAATCTCAAACTGGTTTGAAAGCCCGCCGTATTCTTTTGGAAAGAAGCAAACTTTCTTTTGAAATCTTTGAGAACCGTTATTCATTGAAAGTGAGGAAAATGGTTTCACTAATCCTTCATGTCTGAATCTCTTTCCACGTAGTTCTCTAAGACTATTTGCATATTCTTTGTCATGTGGTATAATAGAAAAGGCAATTAATTATAATTTGTAAGGCGTGATTTCTTGCTTTTGCTTTACCATTTATTATTTGCATGACCCTAGATGGGCTATTTTTATGCCTGCCACTTTAATTTGCATATGTTAAATGGGGGTAATATTGCCTGGCTCTGTATTTTATGAGACTATTGTAAGCATTAAACAAGTAATATCTATAAAACATTTGACTGGGCAGGGTGCAGTGGCTCAAGCCTGTAATCCCAGCACTTTGGGAGGCCGAGGTGGGTGGATCACGAGGTCAAGAGATCGAGACCATCCTGGTCAACATGGTGAAACCCGTCTCTACTAAAAATACAAAAAATTAGCTGGGCATGGTGGTGCGTGCCTGTAATCCCAGCTACTCAGGAGGCTGAGGCAGGAGAATTGCCTGAACCCAGGAGACGGAGGTTGCGGTGAGCTGAGATCGCGCCATTGCACTCTAGCCTGGGTAACATGAGTGAAACTCCGTCTCAAAAAAAAAAAAAAAAACAAACAAACATTTGACTGGCTATACAACTGCCAACAGTTATGATTTATAAAACTTTTGCAAAAGTCAATCAACTTCTTTTTAAACAGAATTACAGGCCAGGTGCTATGGCTCACACCTGTGAGGTTGAGGCAGAAGGATTGCTTAAGGCCAGGAGTTTGAGACCAGCCTGAGCAACACAGTCTCCATCTCTACAAAAAAACCCTAAAAATTAGCTGGGCACCGAGGCATGGGCCTGTAGTTCCAGCTACTTGGGAGGCTGAGATGGGAAGATTGCTGGAGCCTAGGTGATTGAGCTGCAATGAACTGTGATCACACAACTACACTCTAGCCTGGACAACATAGTGAGAACCTGTCTCTAAAAAAAATAAAACATAAAAGTATAGAGAATTACAATAAATATACTTACTTCAGTTTTTTAAAATTATACCTTAAGTTCTGGGATACATGTGCTGAATGTGCAGATCTGTTAATAGGTATACACGTGCCATGGTGGTTTGCTGCAACCATCAACGCGTCATCTACATTAAGTATTTCTCCTAATGCTGTCCCTTCGCAATCCCCCAATCCCTGACAGGCCCCAGTGTGTGATGTTCCCTTCCCTGTGTCCATGTGTTCTCAGTGTTCAACTCCCACTTATGAGTGAGAACATGAGGTGTTTTGGTTTTCTGTTCCTGTGTTAGTTTGCTGAGAATGATGGTTTCCAGTTTCATCCATGTTCCTACAAAAGACATGAACTCATTCTTTTTTATGGCTGCATAGTATTCCCTGGTGTATATGTGGAACATTTTCTTTATCCAGTCTACCATTGATGGGCATTTGGGTTGCTTCCAAGTCTTTGCTATTGTAAATAGTGCCACCATAAACATACGTGTGCATGTGTCTTTATAGTGGAATAATTTATAATCCTTTGGGTTTATACCCAGTAATAGGATTGCTGGGTCAAATAGTATTTCTGGTTCTAGATCCTTGAGGAATTTTCACACTGTCTTCCACAATTGTTGAACTAACTTAAAGCATTCCTATTTCTCCACATCCTTTCCAGCATCTATTGTCTCCTGACTTTTTAACGATCACCATTCTAACTGGTGTGAGATAGTATCCCATTGTGGTTTTGATTTGCATTTCTCTAATGACCGGTGATGGTGAGCTATTTTTCATATGTTTCTTGGCCACATAAATGTCTTCTTTTGAGAAGTGTCTGTTCATATTCTTTGCCCACTTTTTGATGGGGTTGTTTGTTTTCTTCTTGTAGATTTGTTTAAATTCCTTGCAGATTGTTGATATTAGCTATTTGTCCAATGGATAGATTGCAAAAATTTTCTTTCATTCTGTAGGTTGCCTGTCCACTCTGATGATATTTTCTTTTGCTGTCCAGAAGCTCTTTAGTTTAATTAGATCCCATTTGTCAATTTTGGCTTTTGTTGCCATTGCTTTTGGTGTTTTGGTCATGAAGTCCTTGTCCATGCCTATGTCCTGAATGGTATTGCCTAGATTTTCTTCTAGGGTTTTTATGGTTTTAGGTCTTAGTTTAAGTCTTTAATCCGTCTTGAGTTAATTTTTGTATAAGGTGTAAGGATGGGGTCCAGTTTCACTTTCCTGCATATGCCCAGCCAGTTTTCCCAACATCATTTATTAAATAGGGAATCCTTTCCCCATTGCTTGTTTTTGTCAGCTGTCAAAGATCAGATGGTTGTGATGTGTGGCGTTATTTCTGAGCCTCTGTTCTGTTCCATTGGTCTATATATCTGCTTTGAGACCAGTGCCATGCTGTTTTGGCTACATCAGCCTCGTAGTATAGAGTGTGAAGTTAGGCAGCGTGATGCCTCCAGTTTTCTGCCTTCTGCTTAGAATTGTCTTGCTATGTGGGCTGTTTTTTGGTTCCAAATGAAATTTAAAGTAGCTTTTTTTCTAATTCTGTGAGGAAAGTCAGTGGTAGCTTGGTGGGGATAACATTGGATCTATAAATTACTTTGACCAGAATGGCCATTTTTACAATTGATTCTTCCTATCCATGAGCATGGAATGTTTTCCCATTAGTTTGTGTCTTCTCCTATTTCCTTGAGCAGTGGTTTGTAGTTCTCCTTGATGAGCTCCTTCATATCCCTTGTAAGTTGTATTTCTAGGTATTTTATTCCCTTTGTAGAAATTATGAATGGGAGTTCACCCATGATTTGGCTCTCTGCTTGTCCATTATTGGTGTATAGGAATGCTTGTGAATTCTGCACATTGATTTTGTATCCCAAGACTTTGCTAAAGTTGCTTATCAGCTTAAGGAGATTTTGGGCTGAGAGAATGGGGTTTTCTAAATATACAATCATGTCATCTGCAAACAGAGACAATTTGACTTCCTCTCTTCCTATTTGAATACCTGTTATTTCTTTCTCTTGCCTGATTGCCCTGTCCAGAACTTTCAATCCTATGTTGAGTAGGACTGGAGAGAGAGGGCATCCTTGTCTTGTGCCGGTTTTCAAAGAGAATGCTTCCAGCTTTTGCCCATTCAGCATAATACTGGCTGTGGGTTTGTCATAAATAGCTCTTATTCTTTTGAGATATGTTCATCAATACCTAGTTTATTGAGAGTTTTTAGCCTGAAGGAGTGTTGAATTTTATCGAAGGCCTTTTCTGCATCTATTGGGGTAATCATGTGGTTTGTGTCTTTGGGTCTATTTACGTGATGGATTATGTTTATTGATGTGCGTATGTTGAATCAGCCCTACATCCCAGGGATGAAGCTGACTTGATCGTGATGAATAAGCTTTTTGATGTGCTGCTGGATTCGGTTTGCCGGTATTTTATTGAGGATTTTTGCATCTATGTTCATCAGGGATATTGGCCTGAAATGTTCTTTTTTTGTTGTGTCTCTGCCAGGTTTTGGTATCAGGATGATGCTGGCCTCATAAAATGAGTTAGGGAGGAGTCCTTCTTTTTGTATTGTTTGGAATAGTTTCAGAAGGAATGGTACCAGCTCCTCTTTGTACTTCTGGTAGAATCTGGCTGTGAATCTGTCTGGTCCTAGGATTTTTTTGGTTGGTAGGCTATTAAGTATTGCGTCAATTTCAGAACTTGTTATTGGCCTATTCAGGGATTCACCTTCTTCCTGGTTTAGTCTTGGGAGGAGGGGGGTGTATGTGTCCAGAAATGTATCCATTTCTTCTAGATTTTCTAGTTTTTTGCATAGACGTGTTGATAGTATTCTCTGATGGTAGTTTGTATTTCTGTGGGGTCAGTGGTGATACACCCTTTATCACTTTTTATTGTGTCTATTTGATTCTTCTCTCTTTTCTTGTTTATTCATCTGGCTATTGGTTTATCTATTTTTTAAATCTTTTCAAAAATCCAGCTCCTGGATTCATTGATTTTTTGAGGGGTTTTACGTGTCTCTGTCTCCCTCAGTTGTGCTCTGATCTTAGTTATTTCTTGTCTTCTACTAGCTTTGAATTTGTTTGCTCTTGCTTCTCTAGTTTTTTCAATTGTGATATTACAGTGTCAATTTTAGATCTTTCCTGCTTTCTCCTGTGGGCATTCAGTACTATTAATTTCCCTCTAAACACTGCTTTAGCTGTGTCCCAGACATTCCTGTATGTTGTGTCTTTGTTCTTATTGATTTCAAAGAACTTCTTCATTTCTGCCTTAATTTCATTATTTACCCAGTAGTCATTCAGGAGCAGGCTGTTCGGTTTCTATTTAGTTGTGTGGTTTTGAGTGAGTTTCTTAATCCTGAGTTCTAACTTGATTGCACTGTGGTCTGAGAGACTGTTTATTATGATTTCTGTTCTTTTGCATCTGCTGAAGATTGCTTTACTTCCACATATGTGGTCAACTTTAGAGTAAGTGCTATGTGGTGCTGAGAAGAATGTATATTCTGTTGATTTGGGGTGGACAGTTCTGTAGATGTCTATTAGGTTGGCTTGGTTCAGAGCTAAGTTCAAGTCCTGAATATCCTTGTTAATTTTCTGTCTCGTTGATCTGTCTAATATTGACAGTGGGGTGGTAAAGTCTCCCACTATTATTGTGTGGAAGTCTAAGTCTCTTTATAGGGCTCTAAGAACTTGCTTTATGAATCAGGGTGCCCCTATATTGGGTACTTACATATTTAGGATAGTTAGCTCCTCTTATGGCATTGATCCCTTTACCACTATGTAATGTCCTTCTTTGTCTGTTTTGATCTTTGTTGGTTTAAATTCTGTTTTATCAGAGACTAGGATTGCAATCCCTGCTCTTTTTTGCTTTCCATTTGCTTTGTCAATATTCCTCCTGGGCCTGCTGCTTTTCAGATGCCCTGCCCAGAGAGGAGAAATGTAGAGAGGCAGTCTGGCTACAGTGGCTTTGCTGAGCTGTGGTGGGCTCTGCCCAGTTCAAACTTCCCTGGGGCTTTGTTTACACTGCGAGGGGAAAACCACCTACTCAAGCCTCGGTACTGACCGACGCCCTTCCCCCCACCAAGCAGGAGTGTTCCAGGTCGACTGAAGACTGCTGTGCTAGCAGCGAGAATTTTAAGCCAGTGGATCTTAGCTTGCTGGGCTCCATGGGGGTGGGATTCTGTGAGCTAGACCACTTGGCTCCCTGGCTTTAGCCCCCTTTCTAGGGGAGTGAACAGTTCTGTCTTGCTGGCGTTCCAGGCACAATTGAAGTATGAAATAAACAAACAAACACACAAAAACTCCTGCTGCTAGCTCAGTGTCTGTCCAAATCGCTGCCCAGTTTTGTTCTTGAAACCCAGGGCACTGGTGGTGTAGGCACTTGAGGGAATCTCCTGGCCTGCGGGTTCCCAAGACTATGGGAGAAGTGTTCCCAAAACTCTGGGCTGTAATGCACTGTTCCCCATGGCACAGTCCCTCATGGGCTTCCATTGGCTACGGGAGGGAGTTCTCTGACCTCTTGTGCTTCCCGGGTGAGGTGATGCCCCACCCTGCTTTGGCTTGCCCTCCGTGGGCTGCACCCACTGTTTAACCAGTCCCAGTGATGTGAGCGGGGTACCTCAGTTGGAAATGCAGAAATCACCCGCCTTGTGTGTTGATCTAACTGGGAGCTGCAGACCAGAGCTGTTCCTATTTGGCCATCTTGCCAGCCACCCCCTTACTTCAGTTTTGTATGTAACTCATGTGTCAGCTGCATGCAGTGTCATCAAAGTTTATAAGGTCACCTTTACTTTTAATATTCAAATTAGCTGGCATTAGCTCAATCCCTATTCAGTATAAAACCTGCATCTGTGTTCCCCCAACTCCTCAGTGTCTCTGGGCATTGTAAGGGAACTTAAATATCTCTTAAGCCTCCTCAATTCTGAGTTTCTGCTGCTGAATTTTCAGTATCACCTGCATCTTGACTCTTGTGGTGTTAACTAATGCAAATCACAGTTCTGTTTTTGATCTGCTCAAAGCACCTCTAACGTAAGGAAGTTGATTCTATCAGACATTTGCTGATGGTATGAAGGTGATGGAGAAGGCTTTATCTAAGCATGGCAGATGGCTTAAAAATTAGTTAGGTGGCCGGACGCTGTGGCTCATGCCTGTAATCCCAGGACTTTGGGAGGCCGAGGCAGGCAGACCATGATGTTAGGAGTTCAAGACCAGCCTGACTAACATGGTGAAACTTCGTCTCTACTAAAAATACAAAAAGTAGCCAGGTGTGGTGGCATGTGCCTATAGTCCCAGCTACTCGGGAGGCTGAAACAGAATTGCTTGAACCTGGGAGGCAGAGGTTGCAGTGAGCCATGATAACGCCACTGCACTCCAGCCTGGGTGACGGAGCGAGACTCCATCTCAAAAAAATTAGTTAGGCATAACCATTCTAAAATTCCTCTGCCACCCTCTCAAGGGCATCTCTTACTGGCCAACATTTTTTTCCCAGGACCCAGCCAGCTACGATACTGCTCAGGCCATAAAGCTGTCTTTCCAGACCATTTTCACATCTTTCCTCTACTCTCATTTTTCTGGATCCACCTATCCTTCTTTTTTTTTCTTTAATTGCATTTTAGGTTTTGGGGTACATGTGAAGAACATGCAAGATTGTTGCATAGGTACACACTTGGCAGTGTGATTTGCTGCCTTCCTCCCCTTCACCTATATCTGGCATCTCTCCCCATGATATCTCTCCCCACCTCCCACCCCCCGCTGTCCCTCCCCTATTTCCCCCCAACTGACCCCAGTGTGTAGTGCTCCCCTCCCTGTGTCCATGTGTTCTCATTGTTCAGCACTCGCCTATGAGTGAGAACATGCGATGTTTGATCTTCTGCTCTTCTGTCAGTTTGCTGAGAATGATGGTTTCCAGGTTCATCCATGTCCCTACTAAGGACATGAACTCATCGCTTTGGATGGCTACATAATATTCCATGGTGTATATGTGCCACATTTTCCCTGTCCAGTCTATCATCGATGGGCATTTGGGTTGGTTCCAGCAATCCCATTACTGGGTATATATCCAAAGGATTATAAATCGTTCTACCTATCCTTCTTTTAAGCTGCTCCCAGAAAACCAGAATGTAATTAATTCCACAATTTAGATCCCTGTCTACCATCTAAAAGTTAGCTCCAACTCTACCTTTGTTTCCCCAGTAGAGTCACTAAGGCACTTTTCCAAACATATGGTCACCTACCTGGGTACCCTCCTTTAACCAGCACAAAGGATTGGAAAGAGACTTTGAAACCACGGTCTTTTATTTACATGATTAAAATATTAGGGTTTGTCTTTCTCCTTGACCTGGAAGCAAAAAGGCAGTATTTTTATCTTTTTCTTATGGCTATATCTTTTTCTTAATGTATAGAAAATATGGACTCTGTTTTCTCACCTCAGACACATATACCCACAGAATGGTTACAAGGTTTTAAAATTTTTAAATAGAATTATTTTACTACACGTATAATGGTTAAGCATTCCTAATATGAAAATCTGAAATCTGAAATGCTCCAGTCTGAAACCTTTTGAGCACTGACATGATGCTCCTAGGGGAAGTTTCTTCACTTGATCTCACGTGATAGGTTGCCGTCAAAACGCAGATGCACAACAGTTCATTCAGAGGGCCCACGGGAAAAAAGACTCTCACACTTCCCTTCAGTGTGATACAGGTTTTCCAGGCAAAGCATGATGGTCGTGCTGAGCAACCACGGATTGTCCTCATGGGTGGCTGAGATAGTGTCCTCTTTGCTTTCTGATGGTTCAACATATACAAACTTTGTCTTATGCACAAAATTATTTAAAATGTTGTGTAAAATTACCTTCAGTCTATGTGTATGAGTTATATATGAAACACAAATGAGTTTTCTGTATTGACTTGGGTTCCATCCCCATGATATCTCATTATGTAAATGCAAATATTCCAAAATCTGAAAAAATTGGAAATCCAAACTCCTTCTCCTCCCAAGAATTTTAGATAAAGGATACTCGGGCCGGGCGCGGTGGCTCAAGCCTGTAATCCCAGCACTTTGGGAGGCCGAGGCGGGTGGATCACAAGGTCAAGAGATCGAGACCATCCTGGTCAACACGGTGAAACCCCGTCTTTACTAAAACTACAAAAAAATTAGCTAGGCATGGTGGCTCATGTCTGTAGTCCCAGCTACTCAGGAGGCTGAGGCAGGGGAATTGCCTGAACTCAGGAGGCGGAGGTTGCGGTGAGCCGCGGCCCCCCCCTTCCCCCCCGGGGTGAAAAAAAGAAACACCCCCCCTCAAAAAAAAAAAAAAAAAAAGGATACTCAATCTTATATTTTTAGTTAAAGGCCTTCAGATGAAAGTGCTTTATTTCAAGATTGAGTAGAGACAAGATTGACTTGACTCTTGCCCAGCTTACTTTCACATGCGGTATCTCAGAAGCTCTTGAACTTTCATTAACAAAGGAGAGCTATGCAGTCCGTTCTTCCTCACCCCTATAGACACTCCTATCCCTCACTGCCAGGAAAGGAGCAGATTATTTTCTGATTACAGTCACAAAACAAATACCAGGATAAAGATGTGAAGACTTAGGAAATGTGTAGTGAAATCTGCCTGTGCAGTTCCCTTGTAGAAATCTCCCGTCTGTCAGCACATTTGTATGTTCTTCCTGTTAGATGAGCATCTTGGCAGTGGTCCCCTGTATTAGTTTCCTAGAGCTGCTATAACAAAGTGCCACAAACTAGGTGCCTTATGACAACAGGCATTTATTCTCCACTGTTCTTGAGGCTAGAAGTCCAAAATCAAAACGTTGGCCAGGCCGTGTTTCCTCTGAAAGATCTAGGGAAGAATCTTTCCTTACCTTTTCCTGGTCTCTGGTGTTCTCCAGAAATCCGTGGCATCCCTTAGCTTGTAGGTGTATCACTCTAATCTCTGCCTTTGTCTACAGTCTTCCTTTTTATGTGTTTGTGTCGGTGTCCAAATTCCCCTCTTCTTAGAAGGACACTAATCCTTGAATTAGGGCTCATTCTAATCTAGTATGGCGTCTTCTTGATTACATCAACAAATGCTCTGTTTAAAAATAAGGTCACATTCTGAGCTTCTGGATGGACATGAACTTTTGGGGACGTTATTCAACTCAGTACTTTCCCCTTGTTACCACATGTGGCCAAAGGAGATCAACTTCAGTGAACCTCCAAACTCCAAGGGCACAGACGTGTAAAATTGCCTTCAATTTCCAGAGCAGCAAGAAGATCATTGCTTTTCAAATCATTATGTATGTAGATCCTTCCAATATTTGGAAACCAAGAGACTATGCTATTTCTTTTTATTTCCTGTAGGCTTCTAGCCAAATGTTATATTTTTAAATACAGATGAGTCTATGGATCATTTCCATGTATTTCCACTGTTTTCAATATCTGTGTCACCATTTGCCCAGTTGCCATTCACAGATTGCCACTGACCAGTGAAGAACATGTGGGTGCTGTGGCAGGATGGAAGGGCCATTCTATGTCTTACATCTTTTTTTCACTGATTACTGCCTGAGTTCGTTTTTAAAAATAGTCATTTTCCCTTGCCCTATCAATGAAAAATTAAGTTACGAAGGCAAAAATATTTTGTTGGAAATGGCCTCAGGAGGTGCAGGGCTAACTTATTTTCCTGACATTGACTTTCAAAAATCATGACTGTTGCTAGGCTGCTCTTACTGGGTGATGCCCATCCCTGAGGCTCCGACTGGTTCTTTTCTGGGCTCTCTCTCCCCAGTCATGTTCTCAATGTTGTGCAAGGCAAGTAGTGACATATGTAGGGTGGAGGTCAACTGCAGCAGGTTATGGCTGGTGGAAATGAATGTTCTGTGAAAACTGTTTAATTTAGATCTACAATTACAATTGTGTTTAAATTAGATCTACAATCACATGGCATAGATTTGTATAACTTCTACATGCTCCCTAGATAAAACATGGTAAGGATTACGATTTGGCTCTGGGTTGCAGAAATTTTTTTTTAATTTTATTTTTTATTGTACTTTAGGTTGTACATGTGCAGATCATGCAGGATTGTTGAATAGGTACACATATGGCAATGTGGTTTGCTGCCTCCCTCCTCCCGTCACCTACATCTGGCATTTCTCCCCATGTTATCCCTCTGCAAGCTCTCCATCCCCCTGCTGTCTCTCCCCTGCCCACCCCCAACAGACCCCAGTGTGTGATGCTCCCCTCCCTGTGTCCACGTGTTCTCATTGTTCAATATCCACCTATGAGTGAGAACATGTGGTGTTTGATTTTCTGTTCTTGTGTCAGTTTGCTGAGAATGATGGTTTCCAGATTCATCCATGTCCCTACAAAGGACACAATGTCATCCTTTTTTATGGCTGCGTAGTATTCCATGGTATATATGGGCCACATTTTCCATGTCCAGTCTATCATTGATGGGCATTTGGGTTGGTTCCAGGTCTTTGCTATTGTAAACAGTGCTGCAGTGAACATACATGTGCATGTGTCTTTATAATAGAATGATTTACAATCCTTTGGGTATATACCCAGTAATGGGATTTCTGGGTCAAATGACATTTCTATTTCTAGGTCCTTTAGGAATCACCACACTGTCTTCCACAATGGTTGAACTAATTTACACTCCAACAATGTAAAAGTGTTCCTATTTCTCCACATCCTCTCCAGTGTCTCTTTTCTCCAGATTTTTTAATGATTGCCATTCTAACTGGCATGAGATGGTATCTCAATGTGGTTTTGATTTGCATTTTTCTAATAATCAGTGATGATGAGCATTTTTTCATATGTTTGTTGGCCTCATAGATGTCTTCTGTTGAAAAGTGTCTGTTCATATCCTTTGCCCACTTTTGGATGGGTTTGTTCGTTTTTTTCTTGTAAATCTATTTTAGTTCTTTGTTGATTCTGGATATTAGTTAGCCCTTTGTCAGATGGGTATATTGCAAAAATTTTTTCCCATTCTGTTGGTTGCCTATCCACTCTAATGATAGTTTCTTTTGCTATACATAAGCTCTGGAGTTTAATTAGGTCCCATTTGTCTATTTTGGCTTTTGTTGCCAATGCTTTTGGTGTTTTAGTTAGGAAGTCCTTGCCTACGCCTATGTCCTGAATGGTTTTGCCTAGGCTTTCTTCCAGGGCTTTTATGGTATTAGGTCTTATGTTTAAATATTTAATCCATCTGGAATTAATGTTAGTGTAAGGTGTCAGGAAGGGGTCCAGTTTCTGCTTTCTGCACATGGCTAGCCAGTTTTACCAACACCATTTATTAAATAGTGAATTCTCTCCCCATTGCTTGTTTTTGTGAGGCTTGTCAAAGATCGGATGGTTGTAAATATGTTGTGTTGCCTCTGAGGCCTCTGTTCTGTTCCATTGGTCTATATCTCTGTTTTGGTACCAGTACCATGCAGTTTGGATTACTGTAGGCTTGTAGCATCGTTTGAAGTCCGGTAGTGTGATGCCTCCCGCTTTGTTCTTTTTGCTTAGAATTGACTTGGCTATGCGGGCTCTCTTTTGGTTCCATATGAAGTTTAAGGTGGTTTTTTCCAGTTCCGTGAAGAGGGTTATAGGTAGCTTGATGGGGATAGTGTTGAATCTATAAATTACTTTGGGCAGTATGGCCATTTTCACAATATTGATTCTTCCTAACCATGTAATGTTTCTCCATCTCCTTGTGTCCTCTCTTATTTCCTTGCCAGTGGTTTGTAGTTCTTGAAGAGGTCCTTCACATCCCTTGTTAGCTGTATTCCTAGGTATTTTATTCTCTTTGTAGCAATTGTGAATGGGAGTTTAGTCATAATTTGGCTCTCTGTAACTCTGTTATTGGTGTATAGGAATGCTCGTGATTTCTGCACATTGATTTTGTGTCCTGAGACTTTGCTGAAGTTGCTTCTCGGTTTAAGGAGATTTTGGGCTGAGATGATAGAGTCTTCTAAATATACAATCATGTCATCTGCAAATAGAGACAATTTGACTTCCTCCTTTCCTAACTGAATATCCTTTATTTATTTTTCTTGCCTAATTATTCTGACTGGAACTTCCAATACTCTGCATCTATTGAGATAATCATGTGGTTTTTGTCTTTGGTTCTGTTTATGTGCTGGATTACGTTTACAGACTTGCTTATGTTCAACCAGTGTTGCATCCCTGGGATGAAGCCTACTTAATTGTGATGGATAAGCTTTCTGATGTGCTGTTGCAATTGGTTTGCCAGTATTTTATTGACGATGTTTGCATCTATGTTCATCATGGATATTGGCCTGCAGTTTTCTTTTCTTGTTGAGTCTCTGCCGAGTTTTGGTATCAGGATGATGTTGGTCTCATAAAATGATTTGGGAAGGATTCCTTCTTTTTGGATTGTTTGGAATAGTTTCAGAAGGAGTGGTACCAGCTCCTCTTTGTATGTCTGGTAGAATTCGGCTGTGAATCCATCTGGACCTTGGCATTTTTTGTTGGGTAGGCTATTAATTGCTGCCTCAACTTTAGCCCTTGTTATTGGTCTATTCAGAGTTTTGAGTTCTTCCTTGTTTAGTCTTGGGAGGGTATAAGTGTCCAGGAATTTATCCATTTCTTCCAGGTTTACTGGTTTATGCACATAGAGTTGTTTGTAGTAATATCTGATTGTAGTTTGTATTTCTGTGGAATTGGTGGTGATGTCCCCTTTATCATTTTTTATTGCATCTATTTGATTCTTCTCTTTTTTCTTTTTTATTAATCTGGCTGGCAGTCTGTCTATTTTGTTGATCTTTTCAAAAAACTAGCTCCTGGATTTATTGATTTTTTGGTTTTTTGTATCTCTATCTCTTTCAGTTCTGCTCTAATCTTAGTTATTTCTTGTCTTCTGCTAGCTTTTGAGTTTTTTTGACCTTGCCTCTCTAGCTCTTTCAATTTTGACAATAGGGTGTTGATTTTAGATCTTTCCTCGCTTCTCAAGTGGGCATTTATTGCTGTAAATTTCCCTCTAGGTACTGCTTTAAATGAGTCCCAGAGATTCTGGTATGTTGTGTCTTTGTTCTGGTTGGTTTCTGGATGTAAAGAAATAACATCTTTATTTCTGCCTTCATTTGATTGTTTATCCGGTTGACATTCAGGAGCCAGTTGTTCAGTTTCCATGAAGTTGTGCGGTTCTGAGTTAGTTTCTTAATTCTGAGTTCTAACTTGATTGTACTGTGGTCTGAAAGACTGTTTTATGATTTCCGTTCTTTTGCATTTGCTCAGGAATGACTTACCTCCAATTATGTGGTCAATTTTGGAGTAGGTGCAATGTGGTGCTAAGAAGAATGTATATTCTGTGGATTTGGGGTGGAGAGTTCTATAGATGTGTATTAGGTTTGCTTGCTCCAGATCTGAGTTCAAGTCCTAGATATCCTTGTTAATTTTCTGTCTCATCGATGTATCTAATATTGACAGTGGAGTGTTAAAGTCTCCTACTATTATTATGTAAGAGTCTAAGTCTCTTTGTAGGTCATTAAGAACTTGCTTTATGTATTTGGGTGCACTGGTATTGGATGCGTATATATTTAGGATCATTAGCTCTTCTTGTTGCATTGATCCCTTTACCATTATGTAATGCACTTTTTTTTGTCTCTTTTCATCTTTGTTGGTTTAAAGGCCATTTTATCAGAGACTAGGATTGCAACTCCTGCTTCTTTTTGCTCTCCCATTTGCTTGATAAATCTTCTTTTATCCCTTTATTTTGAGCCTATGTGTGTCCTTGCACGTGAGATGTGTTTCCTGAATACAGCACACTGATGGGTCTTGACTTTTTATCCAACTTGCCAGTCTGTGTCTTTTGATTGGGGCATTTAACCCATTTACATCTAGGATTAATATTGTTGTGTGTGAATTTGATCCTGCCATTTTGATGCTAGGTGGATGATTTGCCCGTTAGTTGACACATTTTCTTCATTGTGTTGATGCTATTTACCATTTGGTACATTTTTGGAGTGGCTGGTCCTGGTTGTTCCTTTCATTCTTTAGTGCTTCTTTCAGGAGCTCTTCTTGTAAGGGGGACCTGGTGGTGATGAAATCTCTCAGCAAGTGCTTGTCCGTCGATTTTCTTTCTCCTTTGCTTATGAAGCTTAGTTTGGTTGGATACGAAATTCTAGATTGAAAGTTCTTTTCTTTAAGGATGTTGAATATTGTCCCCCACTCTCTTCTGGCTTGTAGGGTTTCTGCTGAGAGATCCGCTGTGAGTCTGACGGGCTTCCCTTTGTGGGTAACCCAACCTTTCTCTCTGGCTGCCCTTAGCATTTTTTCCTCATTTCAACCCTGGTGAATCGGATGATTATGTGCCTTGGGGTTGCTCTTCTTGACGAATATCTTTGTGGCGGTCTCTGTATTTCCTGGACTTGAATATTGGCCTACCTTGCTAGGCTGGGGAAGTTCTCCTGGATAATATCCTGAAGAGTGTTTTCCAGCTTGGATTCATTCTCTCCATCACATTCAGGTACACCTGTCAAATGTAGATTAGGTCTTTTCACATAATCCCATATTTCTTGGAGGCTTTGTTTATTTCTTTTCAGTCTTTTTTCTCTAATCTTGCCTTCTCATTTTATTTCATTGAGTTGATCTTCAATCTCTGATATCCTTTCTTCTGTTTGGTTGATTCAGCTATTGAAACTTGTGTATGCTTCATGGAGTTCTCTTGTGTTTTCCAGCTCCATCAGGTCATTTATATTCTTCTCTAGTCTGTTTATTCTCATTAGCATTTCGTCTAACCTTTTTTCAAGGTTCTTAGTTTCTTTGCATTGGGTTAGCACATGTTCATTTAGCTCTGAGACGTTTGTTATTACCTACCTTCTGAAGCCTGTTTCTGCCAATTCATCAGATTCATTCTCCATCCAGCTTTGTTCCATAGCTGGTGAGGAGTTGTGATCCCTTGGAGGAGGAGAGGTGTTCTGGTTTTTGGTATTTTCATCCTTTTTGTGCTGGTTTCTTCCCATCTTTGTGGCTTTATCTACCTGTGGTCTTTGTAGTTGGTGACTTTTGGATGGGGTCTCTGAGTGGACATCCTTTTTGTTCATGATGAAGTTATTTCTTTCTGTTTCTAAGTTTTCTGGCCCCTCTGCTGTAGGACTGCTGGAGGTCCACTCCAGACCCTGCTTGCCTGGGGATCACCTATGGCAGCTGCAGAACAGTAGGGGTTGCTGCTGGTTTCTTCTTCTGTTCTCTTTGTCCCAGAAGGGTACCCATCAGATGTCTGCCTGAGCTGTCCTTTATGAGGTGTCTCTTTGGGTATACAGGGGTCAGGGAGCTGCTGGAGGAGACAGTCTGTCCCTTATAGGAGCTCAAGTGCTGAGCTGGGAGCTCCATTGTTCATTCAGAGCTGCTGGGCAGGTACGTTTTAGTCTTCTGCAGCAAAACTCATAACTGCCTGTTTTCCTAGGTGCTATGTTCCTCTGCATTGTTCTTTATGGGAACTGCATTCCGCAGCTGTTCCTATTTGGCCATCTTGGATCCTCCTGCAGAAAAATTTGACAAAAACTTATCAATCTTAGGATGAATGAGAATTTTTTTGTATGGTATTGGTGGTGATGGTGTACTTTAATGGTTCTGGAAGGGGGCTGTCCCATCTACTTTGGGGGAGAACTTTAATGAGGGTCTTTGTATACACCAATTTCTGTCCTTTGTCTTTTCTTACATTGTTTTCTGTTTAATGTTTTAGGTGATGAAGCCAACCCTTGCAAGTTTCAGGCCTGTAATGAATTTTCTGAGTGTCTAGTCAACCCCTGGAGTGGGGAAGCAAAGTGCAGATGCTTCCCTGGATACCTGAGTGTGGAAGAACGGCCCTGTCAGAGTCTCTGTGACCTACAGCCTGACTTCTGTTTGAATGATGGAAAGTGTGACATTATGCCTGGACACGGGGCCATTTGTAGGTATGTTTTAGTTACAGATTTTGTCTTTAAAGGAGATAGATATTTTCTCTAAATAAAAGGGGCATGTACCTATAAATTTAGGATACTTATTATAGTATGCATTATAGAAGTTATATCTAGGCAACAGAGGGGAGCCATCTAACTGTCATGTGAGGATGAGTCATTTAACAGGCCTGAATTTCAATTGGATGTTTTATGCTGTTAAGGAACTGTTAAAAAAAATTGTCTAAATATGTCCTACTGGCCAGGCGTGGTGGCTCATGCCTATAATCCCAGCAGTCTGTGAGGCTGAGGTGTGTGGATCATCTGAGGTCAGGAGTCTGAGACCAGTCTGGCCAACATGGTAAAACTCCAACTCTACCAAAAATACAAAAATTAGCTGGGTGTGGTGGCGGGCACCTGTAATCCCAGATACTTGGGAGGCTGAGGCAGGAGAATCACTTGAACCTGGAAGGTGGATCTCCCACAGCAATACAGCCTGGGTGACATGAGTGAAACTCTACCTAAAAAAAAAAAAAAAAAAAAAAGGTTCTGCTGAGAGTACTTGGAGCAGATGGAGATCTTTGTATTGTAGTTTTTGATGGTGATAACAAGGAAACTGGCGTTCAAATGAGGTTTAGGCGTAAGACAAACACTTTCCTCTATATCTGAGTTTTATTGTTATACTCGAATTATATTTTTAAAGGTTTTGGGCCCCTCTTTTTCTTACTTAGTATTTCAAAGATAAAGAAAAGCAAGTATTTAAAGTTTTCAAAGTGGTGACAAAAATGTTTTTCTTTAAGTACATCAGAGATCCATTTTCTAAAGGCAGAACCAATGAGAAGATGAGCAGATTTAGTTAGCCTGGCTGTCCTCTGCCCACGCCCCTTAAACAACGTCAAACAAATCAACTTTCCAACCACACACACAACCAAAGCTGCGTGGTTGAAGAGGAGAGAATGCTGAGAATAAGGAGGAGAAACACAAACTAGAGGACAGTCTGCAAGGTCAAAACGGCCAAATGCTGGCATCGATGCAGAAACAGGAAATAAGTAGAAATAATCCAGACTCTTCTATATGAAGAAGTATAAAGTTCATAAGGAGAAAAGCAGTCTCTTCATGTCCAGAGAAATGAATATTATTTAGAAAAGCAGTGATTTCCTTTCCCTGTGGCCTTAGGGTTTGAAGGATATCTTTGGGGTACTGGAAGGACATGGGGAGCCTGGAGGCCTGGTTTCTATACCTGGTTCTGTAGCAGACTAAGCCCGGGCACTTTTCTTCCTAGGCCTGCTTTTTGGTTATCCATAGATAAGGAGCTTAAGTAGAATGATTCCCTTAAATCTATGTAGCATTTTATTCCACTATTCTCAAACAGCCATTGTGGACATACTAGGTCTGTGCTGGGCTTTACGCACTGCCTTAAACTGTACGATCTTTTAACCTGTCTATTCAACTCTTTTTTTTTTTTTTTTTTTTTTTGAGACGGAGTTTCGCTCTTGTTACCCAGGCTGGAGCGCAATGGCACGATCTCGGCTCACTGCAACCTCCACCTCCTGGGTTCAGGCAATTCTCCTGCCTCAGCTTCCTGAGTCGCTGGGACTACAGGCACGCACCACCATGCCCAGCTAATTTTTTGTATTTTTAGTAGAGACGGCGTTTCACCATGTTGACCAGGATGGTCTCGATCTCTTGACCTCGTGATCCACCCGCCTCGGCCTCCCAAAGTGCTGGGATTACAGGCGTGAGCCACCGCGCCTGGCCTGTCTATCCAACTCTTTATGAAGCTTCACGTGGTCAGAGTTTATTTCTCTACTTTCCCCAGTTTCTCAGAAGGCTCCGCTGTTAATTGTCGGTGTGAACAGAGTGATTCAGATATTGGATTTGGTGACTGTTGGTTGCAGGTGCCGGGTGGGTGAGAACTGGTGGTACCGAGGCGAGCACTGTGAGGAGTTTGTGTCTGAGCCCGTGGTCATAGGCATCACTATCGCCTCCGTGGTTGGACTTCTTGTCATCTTTTCTGCTGTCACCTACTTCTTCATCAGGACTCTTCAAGCACACCATGACAGGAGTGAAAGAGAGAGCCCCTTCAGGTAAATAAGGAAAAGAGCTCTCTAATGGAATATGTTGTTGCATTTGCATATTTATTTAATACTTACCAGGTGCCAAATATTAGACACGGAGCTGGGAGGGTGGAAGAGAGCTGTGGATTTAAGTAAACACATGGCCCTTGTCCTCAAAGGGGTGTCACATGGAAGAAAAATAGAAGTAGCACTAAGAATAAGACGCCAAGGAGCCTAGATGAGGTATAAGCTAGTTCTGTCTGGGGAAAAAGTCTCAAAAAGTTTTAATGATGGCTGTGGTAGTTTGCTGGAGAGAAAGAGTAGACATTTGTTACTTTTGGGCTGGGATGCTTTCTAGCTGGTTGAATGAGCAGGAGCAGAGTCAGGGAGGCATGTATGAACTTCGAGGCGCTTGGAAGGAAAGGCATGGTTGAGTGTGGACAGGTCAGGGAGAGTTTGGAGAAGCAGTGATGGAGATGAGACAGAAGAGGTGAATTTTCCTTCTGGGAAGACCAGATCTGTTACAGCTTTCTCCTCTTTGGCTCTTATGAGTGGTAATTAGCCAGATTTTAAATCTAGGTAAGGATCTGTCAAGAAATGAAATCTCATTCTCTGTTGAGTTGAATGTGGCTTTGTTGACGGGGAAATAAAAGCGAGTCCATTTGCTGGACTACAGATTCAAGGAGCATTATCACACGTTATGCTTTGCTTCGGTGCTTCTAAAGTCCACAAGAGCTACAACTCGAACCGCAGCTTCCCTTCCCTCACCATCGGACTTAGCTAGGTCCTGGAGCACCTGGGACGTGCCTCCATCATTGTTATTATACTTTTTATTGCATGTGACTTTTCATTAGACTATAATCTCATTCGGGGCAGAGATAACAGATTCTTTGTATCACCAGCATGTAGAACAGTCCTATGCACATAATCAAGGCTTAGTAAATATGTGTAGACCTGAGTTGAATGTAATTGAGGCCCTGCTTCCCCTAGACCCTAATATTTTTATTTCAGTCAGATTTGCTGTGCGACTACACACTGATTTTCTATGTGTATAACTCTGGGAATGACGAAGCTATAGTTTAGGAAATACTGTCTACTGGCAGACATAGTTCCCAGCATTGACGAATGGCAGGCACTATGACAGATAAGATGAATGAGACAAGGAGCAAGTCCGCGGGGCACTTGCCATGGACGTGAGGAAATCATGGTAACACCTGACAATTTTTGAAATTGATCTGGATATTTTTCACAGTTACCTCCTGCCATTTGTGTGAAGTTCACCTAGTTTCCTTTCCCAACAGAAATCTAGTCCCAGGTAAATACTTTTCCAAATAGTTGAGCCTCCAAACGAGAGCCTGAATCAGTCATATCTTTCTTTCAGTGGCTCCAGCAGGCAGCCTGACAGCCTCTCATCCATTGAGAATGCTGTGAAGTACAACCCGGTGTATGAAAGTCACGGGGCTGGATGTGAGAAGTATGAGAGACCCTATCCTCAGCATCCTTTCTACAGCTCTGCCAGTGGAGAAATGATTGGTGGTCTGAGCAGAGAAGAAATCAGACAGATGTATGAGAGCAGTGAGCTTTCCAGAGAGGTGGGAAACTTTGCATTTCTGTTGCTGTATTGTTGCTGTTGCAGCGTCTGCTGATGTGTGTGTGTGGGTGTGTGGGGGGCTGGGGGTGGGTGTGTATGGGTGTATGCATGCATGCACATGGCTTTAAGAAAGTATCAAAAACATTTAGTAATTGCTTTTACCTATTTCCCAGTCAGTAAGATATGCACAGAGTATTCAATTCTGAGCAGCTCCTTATTTCCCACCCAATGGTCCTTTTTTTTTTGCATTATTAATTGGTACTGTCTCCTTCCTCCCTTTCTTCCTTAGAAATATGTCTGATTTAGAGCACGACATGTAATATCCAGAATAGTCTACGTAGATTCTCCCATTTCTCTGAAAGTGCATTCTTTCTTATAGCACACTTGTGAATAGCGCAGAATGTAACAATTGTTTATGAAAATTAGAATTCCTTTTAAAAGGCTGTTGGAGTTTTTCTAACGTCATGTGTGGCCTACTTTTTCTTTTTTGTTTAAGGAAATTCAAGAGAGAATGAAAGTTTTGGAGCTGTATGCCAATGATCCTGAGTTCGCAGCTTTCGTGCGAGAGCAACAAGTGTAAGCTTTTGAAACAGCCCCCCTCCCCAACCTACAGACTTAACAGTGTGCCTTAGGTTAATGTCACACCTGAGTGAGCACCTAATTTCCTGTCCATGTGACAGGAGTCTTGGTGATCATTCTTTTGTGGAATATCTCAAAACTGACGTTTCCAGCAAAATCCCATGTTATAGGAAATAGCAGTAAGACTGCCTGTAAAACACAGATCAACAATATCTGTTGAGTTCTTCGCAGCTTATGTATGTCCGTACAGATTACCTGATATATTCCTTACAACGGCTTTGTAAATTGGGTGTTTCTCATTTGAGGAAAGGAAATCATGGAGACATGAAGGGACTTACTTAAGATGACAGTGATATCCAGTGGCAGAGAAGATTTAAAACTAAGATACTATCTGTTTTGGACTAGAGATGCCTGGACTATGTGATATTTTCTCCCTTGTTATCCTAGATCTCACCAGTGATCAATGCCATAAAATATTTTTTATAGATAGTTCCTGTGAAGAACATTGGAGTAGCCATAAGTCCTCACATATGTCAACATATTCCTTTTTTTTCACTTTTTAAAAAATTATTTTATTAAAACGAAATTTTTTTTTTTTTGAGGCAGAGTCTCGCTGTGTCACCAGGCGCCAGACTGGAGTGCAGTGGCGCGATCTCAGCTCACTGCAACCTCCGCCTCCCAGGTTTAAGCAATTCTCCTGCCTCTGCCTCCCGAGTAGCTGGGACTACAGGTGCGTGCCACCAAGCGCAGCTAATTTTTTTGTATTTTTAGTAGAGACAGGGTTTCACCATGTTGGCGAGGATGGTCTCAATCTCTTGACCTCGTGATCCACCTGCCTCGGCCTCCCAAAGTGCTGGGATTACAGGCGTGAGCCACCACGCCCGGCCTCAACATATTCTTTTATCTCCATCTCTGTAGATACTTTTCAGTATGCTTTGAATTACAGATCTCATTAAACTGTATCTCTTGCCTCTATCAAGTTTATCTTAATTTTCCCATTTGCTTTTCTCAGGATGTATTTTGGGCAAATGTCTGTAATTTTTCTTTTTTTGTTCTCAGGATTCATTACTAGACATAGGTTACAAAATAAACTACCTTGAAAAGACCGTCGTGGGCATTAGTTGAGTGTATTGGGTAGGATTACAGTTTGGTATTGATATTTGGTCCTACTGTTGCCTTCAAGGAAGTGTTTGCTCATGGAGGACCAGACCAGGTATCTTCACTTGGCTTTAAGAAGGGAAAAATCAGAGCAATTCATGCATGCTTGTAAAAGAATTGATGAAGGGTCGGAATTACACCCAGGGCCCTGTGTGGAACTCCTGCCCCTTTGCTCAAAATTGTTTTTCTCTGATAGGTGGCTCCTTTGCTCATGGTTTCTCTCTAAGAGAAGGGACAAATTGATACCTCAGGAAACGGAGAAAGAGGCTTTTCTAATTCCATGTGCACGGTAGAGATACCTCTAAAAATCTCTGAACATCTGACTTGGCTTCCAGGGGTGCTGCCAGTCTTGCTGAATGCAGCAAGAGCACAGCATCAGGCGTTGGCCTTTTAAATCAGAGAATCCCTTCATCTCTGCATCTTCAGCCAGCAGATGGCCCATGGCTCCATTTCAGTAGTATCCAGTAGAAAGGACATGAATACTTCTGTCCTTCCTAAGACCCTTTAGAAGCCTCTGAAAGCTACCTGCCTGAATATGTTCACCGAATTAAAAATACATCTTTTCTAGGCTAAGACATCAAAAGGAGGGATTCAGGAGATCCTTAAAGGAATAGGCAGATTGACTTCATACTTCCGTTTCTTCTGGTGCACTGTCAAACGTTGAAATATACAAAAAGGATCTGTGAAACAAAGAAGTTTTGAACTAGAAGACTCTGTGAAACAAAAGAAAGTCCACACAGACTCTGTAACCTTAGGAGGTTCATAGAAGGAATATGACCTTGAGAAGATGTTAGGCACACAATCCATACAGCATTTTTAGTTTTTACTTCGTTTCAGAGTTTTCATCTATCAGGTAGCCCAAAAAACGTTCTTGGATTTGATTCAGTTAGTTAAAGCATTACATGGTCTCTGTAGACTGGATTAAAAATTTTTTTAGCATAGCACAGAGCAAGTTTCCTTCAAAGAAATAAAAAATAAAAAGTACTCATGATTTTAGGAATATAGCTTAGCAATATATGACAATAATTGCATTCTTTGTTAAATTTTTTTTTTTTTTTTTTTTTTTTTTTTTTTTTTATTTTTCTT
>NW_022436980.1:19168196-19248055 GCF_009761245.1 Sapajus apella
TTTTTTTTTTTTTTTTTTTTTTTTTTTTTTTTTTTTTAAACTGCTCTTTGTTTTCTTCATGGCAGGGAAGAGCTTTAACCAAACTCCTGTTCTGAAACTGATTCGAAGACTAGAGAAGATGGACATTACTTGTTACTTATGTCATACAATTAGCCTGGATTTTGAACACTATTGGAAGAAGAGTTTTCTATTAAAAAAAAAATGTAGGGCACACTGTGTTTTTTTTTTTTTTCAGCATAAGTTTTCAAAATGTAGTTAGAGATGTTACCATTTTTATTTCTATAACGGCCGAAAGCTGTGTTTAAAGAAGTTCAAGACTACATAAACTCTGGAAAGTATTCCATAAGAAAAAGCTGGACCTGGGCGTTAGGGCTACAGTTGCTGTCTGCTTCTGAATCATTGGGGGTGTCTCCTAAGAACTGTGCCTCGAGTTTCTCAATAGGAAAATAAGGTGAGATTCTTACATGGAGAAGTCAGGCTTAGTAAGGGAATATTTCGGAGTATATTTGTTATTATTGGGTAGAATGGGGAAACCTTTGAAGTAGTCTTAATGTATGCATAGTTCATAGGCATTCATCTAAATAAAATATTTTCTTTTTTTTTTTTTTTGATCAAACTGCTAAAGAAAAAGCAACCTTTTGTGCTGCAGGATGAAATTAGGGTTGTATTTTATGTTTCTATCAGTGTTTTGCATTTCCTGAGCATATTCATCAACACCACATTACTGTTAACTATGTTACTATCTTTTTTTTTTTTTTTTTTTTTTTTTTTTTTTTTTTTTTTTAGTTTTCAGGAACAATGCATATATGTAAAATTTAGAAGATTCCCATTAATCTGAAGATGAATTTAATCACATGGGCAGGGAGGGAGGGAGTGTGAGTCAAGACCCCAGTGCTGAGGAGATATTTTGTTTCTTGATTGTTGGACTGAAGTTCCGTGATTGCTTCTGAGATCTAAAGATGTCTTGGGCAAATCCTGTCTCTCCTCTAGTTCCTGGTATATTAATTTGGAAAACAGCAGTTAACTACCTCACATAATATAGATTAGCTCATTTTCATCGCTTCTCCTTTGTGTCTAAAGTAACTCCTGCTTCTACAAAACAGGGCAAGGCTTTTATTGCAATTAAAATACTTTAAAAACTGTACAGATAGGAAGTCCATACTTTATGTAAATTTTGACAGAAAAATGGAAGTTTTCCTGTTTCTCTTTAGTGGTTTTTTTTTTTTTTTTTGAATGGGCTGCTTTGGAGGAGAAGAGGAGGCAGCCATATCATCATCATTATGATACTAAATTTCATATGCAATAGGTTGTTATTAATGCAGATACTTTATGTTAGATGTCTTCATGTTTGCCAAAAACAATTCTGAACATTTCGATTTATTTCTAACAAGATATAAATAACCAGCATAAACTGACCATGGGATAAAATACTTGGTTCACTTTTTTTTCCTCAACTTGATGACTGCCAATTCTACTTGTTATGAGGACACCGGAAGCTAACCACCTGGGCTTGGTGCATGCCACAGGAAAGCTAGTGAAAGCCTTGAAAATGGCCAGGTATTTTGCAAAGTATGTATGCATAACAGGTTGTGTGTGTGTGTGTGTGTGTGTGTGTGTGTGTGTGTGTGTGTATGCACGCGCATGCGCGCCCACGCAACGGTGGCTCCCTTATCCTAGTATTTCCTTTCATTCCGTACTCACATAATGGATCCTCTAACAGGTCAGCATAGGTGTAAGCCCCTGCTGGGACACTTTCCACTGGGCCCATTTGGAAAGTAATTGATAATTATCTTTAAGACACTATAAGTGTTAATTATATTTGTCACTACTAAATGCTTAATTTTATTATAAAACTTCCAAAGTTTTCTGCTTAAGATTGTAAACTGTTTTCCTAAACTATGTGTTAGATGAAAATGTATTTTAGCACAAATTCACCTTAGACTGCAACTCCTTGAATGTGTGCTTGCTGGAAGAATTCTAGATGGACACAAATCCCTCTAGGGCAGGTCGCCATGTGCAACACTTAGGAGAAGCACAAACTGAGCCAAAGGAGGATCGTTGTTTTCCACAAGCTAAGCAGCGAAGCGGGAATCTGGGAATTCTGACACGTGTCACCATCTCTGATTTCCTTTTGCATGATCTTTTCATGCAAGAGCAGAACAGTTAGCTCTTCATCAATGTCTGCTCCACACCAATGAAATGGAAGAGTAAAGGAACCCCTCAACTATCAGGGAAATAACAGGAAGCCTCAGTTATGGAATATAACTTTTGTCTTACCTTTGCTGTAGCTGAAATACTGTTGAAAGCTTGAAGAACAGTTTCCCCAGCAAAGATCCACTCATATACAAAGCAAAGCACTAAAGGAGCTATCAGTTTGATGAAAAAAACTACTCCTAAAGAGCTTCTTTCCAAAAGGCCTTCCTTAAAGAGGTTTTGATGGCATGTTGTCATTTAAAAGTCTTCGGCTAAACTCTCATTTACACTGCACAATCGAGGAAGGAAATTTTCTGAGTACTAGTATGTTCTTGTTAACCTAGCAATGTGATATTCTAAAAGACTATCACCTTATTTGAAAACAATAAAATGCAGTTAGCAATAAAAGTGCATGGTAAATAACCATTTAAAAAATTTGCAAGATACTGTGGTGTTTTACAGATGTAGCCTTTATAATTGAATTACATATACTATCTTTTTATGGGTTGTGGATAAAGGGGAATTTATTTGATAAATAGGGCTCCATTTTCACCAGTGCAATGGTTTAAGGGCACTTGTTCCCATTCGCGTGATCTGAAGTCTTATTTACTTTATTATTATTATTATTGTTTGTTGAGATGGAGTCTTGCTCTGTTGCCCAGGCTTGAGTGCGGTGGGGTGATCTCAGCTCACTTCAACCTCCGCTTCCCAGGTTTAAGTGACTCTCGTGCCTCAGCTTCCTGAGTAGCTGGGATTACAGGCACCTGCCACCATGCCCGGCTAATTTTTACATTTTTAGTAGAGATGGGGGTTTCACCATCACCATGGTGGCCAGCCTGGTCTTGAACTCCAGACCTCAGGTGATCCACCTGTCTTGGCCTCCCAAAGTGCTGGGACTACAGGCGTGAGTCATTGCACCAGGCCCCATGTACTTTATATAATGAAACAAGTGCAGGCTTTATCTGATTTCATTCCCATCTTCTGTTTTTTCTTCTACATTTTCTAGTCACCATGGGTTGGCTCCGCCCCACTTTCTCTTTTTTATATTTTCTCTCTTTTTTTGGTCACAGTAAATTGTAACGTGGTTGAACAACTCTGACTTAATATTACCTCTAACAAAAAGATAGAAACTGCACAAATATTCTTTGTAGACTCTCAAAGCAGGTCGGCTGAAGTCTAGTTAGGACCTGAACTAACTATTCGTTTGTATGCTTTTATTGTTATTATTTTTTAAATAAATTTGACTTCCAGTTTATGATTTTTTGGTAGCTTTATGTTATTTCTGTTTTCAACAATGGGAACTTTGACATCTTTCTGTCCCTGAATTGAATGTTCATTTTGCAAGGGGAAGAAAAGATGACATATTTATTCCATAATGAAAAAGCTAATGTAGAATAACTATTAAATTGAGGTGTTTTAGCAAAAACCAACCAACCAACCGAAAAAACAACCACCCAAATGGGTTGTTGTTATTCTTTTCTAAAACGTTTCTAACAATTCCCAGTAGGAATGGGTGGGGCCAGCCTTCCTCATTTACAATCCAGCTGCCGTGAGTCAAGAGCCTAGCTTGTTCTATTCCCAATTGTGTAATAAATGCAGAAAAAATGATGTGAAGGTCACAATCTTCAAATCCATTGCACTGTATTTCACAAAGGATATCCTGGCAGAAGGTGGGAGGGTACCATGATGTAAAGAATTGTCTGGAAATTTCCTGAATCATGCATTTTGTAAAACCTTATGCTACTCCTATGACTTAATAAGAGACAGGTTAAATCACTCTCCTCAGGATAGTAAGACTGGTTGGAAATACTGCCCTCCGCCCACACAGTTATAGCTACAGCCTAGGTTCAATGATTCCTCATCCTTGTGTTTTTTTCTCATATTTAATTACTTCTTGAAAGATTAAGATTATATACAGAAAAAATAATTCTGGTATCAGAGAATACAGGTATAGTTTTTCATGTATCAGGACTATGTGATGATACTTAAGCAATAGTGTACATACCATAATACATGTTTAATACGGAGTATGAATAATAAAGGACTTTTCTTTTTCACCTTGTTTATAATGAAATTTTATCCAGAGTTTGGATCAAATAAATTTGTGTTAACTGTACTATTTTATTGAAATATTCCAGTCTTAATATTGGATAATTAGAAATAAACATTTTAAAGTATTTATGAATAAATAAGAATCTTTTCCTGTGTATAAAACTGTACTATTTTCATTAGAAATAAACATCACTTTCAAGAACCTGTCTATGTTTGATTTTGTCAATTAGCAGGAAAATTGTAGATCTTAGCAACAGTTGAATTATAATGACCCTTTAAAGATACATACTATGTGAGCATTGTGTGAAGATGAAAATCATTCTTCGATTTATCTCCGTGAGGTGAGGATTAGTAGAAGTGAAGATGAATTTGGACCCTAAGTGTTGCCTCAAATTTCGTTGTATTTAATGATGGCGAGTCGTTATTTGGTCTTTCTTAAACTTTACTCTTTTAAACTGTTACACTTTCTTTTTTTTTTTTTTGTCATCTGCTTAAGGCAGGGATGGAAAGAAAACTGTTGAAGCTGATTAAAGAAAGATTAGACGGTATAGCTTGCACCAGCTGTCTGTAAGGAGAGGAGAAATGGGTGACCTGTCTAAAGCGAAGAGAGAAGACATGAATATGGTAGCAACAATCTAAGCAATCTTGCAAGGGAGGGGCAGGAGGAAAATCAGCTTCCAGTTATCTAAGCAGGTGATTCCCCAATGCATTGGCATCAGAAACCTCAGGTTTCATTTTTTGTTCCTTCTTACCTTTGCATGATGTCTTGCTGGCAACAGGACATGAAGAAATCATAAATCAATCTTAGAAAATAGGAGGGTGGTCTTAATTTGGCTCCAAAGACCCTATTATAAAAACAAAAAGTAGGGGAAATAAATAAATATCTGTTGATTGATTAATAAGTGACCTGGTTTTAGGAGAAGCAGTGAGTAATAACCCTGCTTTTAAGAAATCTGGTCTGGACAAGCTCTAGTCACTTTTAGCTCACGCCCTCACAATGCTGGTCCACTTTCTAGTGCCTCTGAATTTATGTCTCATGTGAGCCAGCCCTTATGGGCTGTCCTTCATGAGCGAACCTTGAAATTATCTTCTCACCAAAACTCACATATTTTGTCCCCCAACACCCTCCTGTTTCTAAGAACAAATTAATCCATGTTAATATAATAACAAATGCTCCGAAATCAGCCTTTTCCAAGTAACACCAACATTGTGTGTGGGCTTTTGGGAAACAGTTTATTATCTAAAATTAATAACTCTCATTGTCAGCACTGCACACACCATGGCAGGTTTGGGGAAGAGTGTGCGTATTTTCATCAGGTGGGCCTTTCAATGAGCCTCAAAAAATTATTCGTTCATGCCTTTTTCTGTAAACATATATGCTTCCATTCTGTTATTCACGAAAGCTGTGTTATAATTTTTTATTCATCATTAACTTCCCACTAAACTGAGTTTTTTGACATTACAGCCATGCCTTATTATTTGCAAAACCAAAGATTACTTGATGTAGAGTTAGTTTACAATAATTAGCAATTCATTTAGCTTGAAATAATGGGAGGTATCTGGTTTATCACCGGCAAGCAAATGGTTACCTTGTACACCAGGAACAAATTAGGTGGACCTCTGAGTGGTTTAAAAATCACTTTTAAAGAGATGGTTTATAGAGATTTTAAAATAGCACTAAATGTGTCACAAGATCAAATTGATACATTTATATCTATGTTATTCTCAACTGATAATTCATAGAATGTATGGACTGCTACATTCTGTACCTTGTATGTCCACATGTAGTAACCTTTCTGAGTTTCCTAACCATAGACTCAAGGAGGAAGGCAGGATAAAGAGATAGAATGGTTTGGGGAGTAGTGGTAGGATAGTAGGAAAAATTTAGGTGCTGTGGCTCGGGGAGGGGTGAAGACTGAGGAGCTCGTGGAGATAGATGAGATTGTAGGAACAATAATCAACTTTATTTTCTGCTTGTAGAGTTTGGAGTATGAGGCATTTGTTTAATCTTAAAAAAATAATTCTCATAAAAAAGTGATTTTTTTTTGAGACAGAGTCTCACTCTGTTGCCCAGGCTGGAGTGCAGTGGCACAATCTTGGCTTACTGCAACCTCCGACTCCTGGGTTCAAGAGATTCTCCTGCCTCAGCCTCCCAAGTAGCTGGGATTACAGGCACGCACCACCAAGCCCAGCTAATTTTTGTATTTTTAGTAGAGACAGGGTTTCACCATCTTGGCCAGGATGGTCTCGATCTCCTGACCTTGTGATCTACTTGCCTAGGCCTCCCAAAGTGCTGGGATTACAGGTGTGAGCCACCACACCCTGCCAAAAAATGATTTTATACTTTGTCTATTTATTATGTAGGGCAGAAAAAAGGCATGAGAGAACAGGACATGGGTAAAGGTGTGACTCAGTTCTCCCCTTTCTTAAAAACATCCCTGAAAGATGAGTAGTTGGTTAATTACTGTTTTTGATAGTGATGATGTGCCTTCATAATTAATCATGTTTGTCCTGAACATAGCAGCAACTAATTTTGGTATTTCCTTTCAGTTTCCCAGGATTTACCCTAAGGAGAAAATTGCTTGACTTCCTATTTCTGTAATTCTATTCTCACATAGTGGCAGGTATCCTGGTGCTTCAAAGAAAAGACCCTTATGAGAGAAGTCTTCATGCCAGGTTTGTCCAGGACATACTGCCCCAAATGTGATGTAGTTATTTGGAAGCATCTATTTGATTCTACACTCCAAGAAAACAGGTATTAGTGTTGCTCAGTGTTAGATAATCGGCAAATACTCAACAAGACCTATACTGGTGCTGACACAGGGTTCTTCTCAGCCACTTGGCCAACTGGAGATCTCAACGGCCAGTGATGCCCCCTCACTGCCTGGGCTCACTCAACACTGAGGCTGCCACTGGAGGCAACCTGCCCACTTGGGCCACCTGCATTATAGCTTGTACCCAGTGTTTGGTGGTTCCTGAGCTATTGTCCCATGTCAAGAAGAATGAGGATATGTTGACAATTCTAAGGGTGAGGATAGCAGAGAAGAATTTGATGCAACAACAGAACAGCTCTCAGTAGAGAGCATGCTGATTGGTTTGTGAGTAAGCAAAGAAGGTTAAAGCAAAGACACCATTCAAAGGTGGGCACAACAGTGCAGAAAACCAATTGAGAAAGGGTAGGTATATGTAAAATAGGTGAAGGGTGGGGATCAGTCAGAGGAAAGTGTGCCAAACAGGAAGACAGCTTCTCCATCTGGCCTGTGGATTTACCCAAGACTTCTAGCTAGGCTTTAAACTGTATTTGGCTTGAAGGTGGGATTTCACCAGGGACCCACCCCATCTTCCTAGGCATTTGACTGCCCCCTGTCACTATCATTGCTACTATGAAAGCATCAAAGGTTTATGTAAGGAAGGCATTCTGAACGTATTCTGGTTCAGCAGGGCTGCTTAATGTAAATTTTTTTTTATAAAAAGGTTTGTATAATAACAATTGCTAACTATTTTCTATAATGAATGAAGAAAACCCATTTTTGATCCAGACTTTAAATTGCTCTTGCTTGGAAGATACAGAAAAATAGATTAGAAATTCTTCAAAATTTGAAGAAAAACTGTATCACAGTAATTTGAAAACAGATATTGGTTAAAAAAATTTTTTTTTCGAGACAGGATCTCACCCTGTCACCCAGGTTGGAGTGCCGTGGCATGATCAAGGCTCACTGCAGCCTTGACCTTTGAGGCACAGGTACTCTTCCCACCTCAGCCTCTCAGGTAGCTGAGACTAGAGGTATCTGGCACCACTCCTGGCTAATCTTTGTATTTTTTTGTAGAGATGGAGTTTCGTCATTTTGTCCAGGCTGGTCTTGAGAGACTCCTGAGCTCAAGTGATCTGCCTGCCTTGGCCTTCCAAAGTGCTGGGATTACAGGCGTGAGCCATTGCACCCAGCCTAATTTAATTTTCTAATTGCTTTGTAGTGATAATTGGTTCAGATGCCTCCTTCCCTGCCTTTTTTCTTTTGCCACGGACATCACTTTTCTACTTTTAAAGTTAGCATATAGGAAACTTTTGAGAAATAATTTTTTCCTAAAAAACTTTATGTTTTCTGCTATCTCAGTACCATATTTACAATAAATAATGGAAAGTTTATCTAAATTAAAGAAAAAATTATTCTTTACATTTTCTTTTTAAAATACTATTTGAGCTTGGGATGCCACAAATAAAATGAGCATCTCCATCTCCTTCTGTCATTTAGTGACAATTTTATTTTGGGCAAATAATCAATAATTCATGTTGCACTTTTTACCAGGAAAAGGTTTTTAGTGGCCTGTTTCCAGAGCAGATGATATTCTTCAAAGTATCAAGATGAGGGGACTGTTGGGATAAAATTGCCCTTTTAAAACATTGCCTGTTTATTTAAAAAATGTAAAAGTAAAGGTAATTTTACTTCTACAAAAATTTATTTTCCTTATGAAATGATATCCATGACACAGTAGTGGATGATCTTTCTTCTTCACAAAAGAAAGCTCTAAAACACATGTTGAGGAATAGAAATACCTTCCATTCAACACCGTGCGCCAGGGGAGATTTTTCCATTGCTTCAGTTTTTCTTATTTTACTTTCAGATTTGCCAGTGATGGTTCAAAGTCAGAATTCAACTTGGAATGGCAAAGCTTCAAGCTTAAATGGACTTTCCATAATGAACAGGTTTAGACATTATTGTATTTTGAGGTCAGTCTTAATTTTGACTTGAAAATACAAAATTGATAGTTTGGAAAGATCTATAAAATCAGATGATTCCTCTCAGTTTTATTAAATCATGCTGGAGGGAGTAGGAATCTGATAATGTTAATGAGCGTGTTATAAAACATTAGCTTTGCCAGTATTTCTGTGGTGTCCAGGCGGGAGCCACACTGACTGATAGCATTGAATCGGTTCTTCTTGTTCCTGGCCTGTGATATACTGTGCTGCTCTCTGTGGACATGTTTACGTTAGTACCTCGCAGTGACCCTCTCTTGGGATGTCTCAGCTATCTGTTTCAGAACTCTCTCGAGACAGAGGAGAAAGTTACATGGCAACCTGCAGAGATAAACATGTTAACTTGCGATTCAGTTGCCCCAATGTTTCTATCTAATTGTCTTAGAGAATTTTGTTCCCAGCACTGTTTGATTTAGAGCATAGGGTTGGGTTAAATTATTACCTAAAATACTCATTGTCATGATCATCTTTTCTTGCCAAATGTTGTGAACCAAAACATAATGTTTTTAACCTCTCAACTTTTATACTGATTTAAGGAGGAGATAATGGTACTCCTTTCCAGATTACAAAACTGTGCCTCAGGAGCAGAAAGAGGAAGTGAAAAATCTTGAAAATGTTTCCACTTCAAGTTTCCTTCTGTTATCTAGAAGAATGGAAAATACGGTAATTCTAGCCAAGAGCAGCGGTCACATAAAACTTAGTTTTCTAGTATTATTCTCCTTGTGGAAACCTAAGCCGTGATGGTATAGAACTCACAAGCCAACTCAGGCCTAGAAACTTAACTCCTCTTCCAGCTGCCACTGAGCGGGAAGTGAGTTGTATTGACTTGCAATGTCTCTATCTTGCCTTTCCCCTTAAAGTGACATCTTGTTTCTTTGCATGTTTTGAGTTGCTCATGGCTTCCAGCTCTGGCATCCTCTTCTCTTCTGGCCATGGTGACCTGTGTGTATTCATGGTTACTATGTGAGGTCAGTGTCTGAGTTTCAAGTCATAACTTCATTAAAGGCTGTGTCTGAGATTGTGCAACACAGTGTTGAATGGATGAGAGCCCAGTGCCCATTGGACTGAGTGAAGGTACAGTCTGTTGTTAAAGCCGCCAGTGGAAATGTGGCAGATAAACAATACTACTTCTTTCCTCCTTGACCAGAAGCTAGACACTCCCGTTAAGAAGAATAGCTAAATAAAAGCAGTTGGTCATTTTGTGAACATCATCATCAAATTTACATTTCCAAAAGGATAAATTTTTATGGAGATATTGTTATTTTTTATATGCCTATCTTTGGTCTGCTCCTTGCTTGGGTATCCTCTGTGATTCTGAAATTATTGAAAAATATGACAATCATCCCTGATTTACCCACGGTAAAATTTTTTATCTTCCTGACAGGGAGGTCAATTTCTTCTCACTGTTATTTAATCTGAGTTTGGAGAATGCAAAATATTTTTCATTTTTGGCTGATCAAAACATAAAAGTAGATATGGGTGAATTTGCTTCATTAAAAGTCACCTGATTAGCTCAGGATTGTCTAATATTTCAACTCATAACTTTCTGGGGCTGATTACATAAGAGAGCATGCTCTTAAGTCTCTAAACAGCTTTTCTTCACACAGTTCTAGAACAGGGCAGAGTGTAAAAATAAAGGCTACAATGAGTCCCAAATATTGCTAAGTAGAGAGCAGAAAGAGAAGAAGGGAAATAGGTTATGGTAAACATACACTTTAAAAACTATGGGCCGGGCGCGGTGGCTCAAGCCTGTAATCCCAGCACTTTGGGAGGCCGAGGCGGGTGGATCACGATGTCAAGAGATTGAGACCATCCTGGTCAACATGGTGAAACCCTGTCTCTACTAAAAATACAAAAACATTAGCTGGGCATGGTGGTGCGTGCCTGTAATCCCAGCTACTCAGGAGGCTGAGGCAGGAGAATTGCCTGAAGCCAGGAGGCGGAGGTTGCGGTGAGCCGAGATCGCGCCATTGCACTCCAGCCTGGGTAACATGAGTGAAACTCCGTCTCAAAAAATAAATAAATAAATAAATAAAAAATAAATTAAAAAAAAAAATAAAAACTATTATTTGAACTAAGCTTTGCTTAATGAGCTACATTTGGATTCACATTTTATTGCTGACTTGTAAGAAATCAGGTGCTAGGGGCTTGGTCAAGGAGAACCTGGAGGGACCAGGGTATGGTTTACAGCCAACAATGCTGGTGAGAATCTGGGACACAGGTAGGTTTGTGGTGTAGAAGAAGGAGGGGAGAGGGTTCAGAAATGCTAGCAACTCAGCTGTAGATAATGGTTTCAAAGTCAGGGTGGGCTGAGGTCAGCATCAAAGCAGGCAAGCCAAATGTGAATATTTCTGAAGTCAAGTCCGTGGGTGCCAGAAGCCGCTACCAAATGCAGGACTCCAACACAGGAGTACCGAAGCCTAAATCGGGGTCTGGTATGGAAGAATCTATGGCAGGTAAATTGGTGAACAAAAGGGCACTCTGTAGACAGTGGCTTTCATCATAAGGAAGTTTTCTTTTCCTGCTCCCAGGTTTAAATGGCTGCTGAGAAGCAAGAGCTTCTCTCCTGCTGCTGCCTAGGCTCTGCATGAGAAGGAGGCAATTGGAAGGGCCCAGTTGGAGTTCAGAAGTGAAGGTAAGGAATGGTAGTGTGAAAATGACCCAGGGATGCAGAGTTTCCCAGGGTAAGCCCTGCTGTTTTGGCCACTTTGTTACTCAGCTAATTTTTAATTCTGAAATTTATATTAGTCCGTATACCTAGCCTTAGTGTAAGGATTCTTATTTTGTAAATTAGCCTACATAAAACCATACCAAATACAGCCTCTGAAATGCAATGGAAAACATTCAATATCTGCACATAATTCTGCCTTATAGTAATAATCTCTGGTCATAGTATTGAAAAGTAAACATAGGAAAGAAAGAAAGGAAGGAAAATAGAAAGGTAAGAAAAAAGGAAAGAAAAGGAAAGAAACATTCAGTTCCTCATTACTTATGCGGATTTCTGCAGCCAACTCGAATTTCTCCCCAGAAAATGGGTTTTTCTTTTTTACTGCATGGTCAGCCTGCAAATTTTCCAATTTTGTATGCTCTGCTTTCCTTTTAAACATAAGTTCCAAATTCAGACCATCTTTTTGTAAACACATATGACTTTGTGCGTTAGGAGCAGCCAGGTCATATCTTGAACACTTTGCTGCTTAGAATTTTTTTCCACCAGATACCCTAAATCATCTCTTTCCAATTCAAAGTTCCACAGATCCCTAGAGAAAGGACACAATGCTGTCAGTCTCTTTGCTAAGGCATAGCAAGAGTAATCTTTCCTCCAGCTCCCAGTAAGTTCCTCATCTCCATCTGAGATCTACTTGGCCTGGACTTCACTGTCCATATCACTATTAGCATTTTGGTCACAAACATTCAACAAGCCTATGGGAAGTTCCAAACTTTCTTACATTTTCCTGTCTGCTTCTAAGCCCTTTATACTGTCCCAACTTCTGCTTCTTACCCAGTTACAAAGTCATTTCCACGTTTTCAGGTATTTTTATAGCAGTGCCATACTCTCCTGGTACCAATTTTCTGTATTAGTCCATTCTCACACTGTTATAAAGAACTACCTGAGACTGAGTAATTTATGAATAAAAGAGGTTTAATTGATTCAGAGTTCCACAGGCTTACCATGAACCAAGACCAGGAGGTTTCAGAAACTTATGATCATGGCAGAAGGTAAAGGGTAAGCAAGTACTTCTTACCATGGTGGAGTAGGAGAGAGAGAGCAAAGGGGGAAGTGCCACACACTTTCAAACAACCAGAACTCGTGAGAACTCACTCACTATCATGAGAACGGTAAGGGGGAAGTCCGCCCTCATGATTTAGTCACCTGTCACCAGATCTCTCCCCTGACATATGGGGATTACAATTAGAAATGATATTTGGGTGAGAACATAGAATCAAACCATATCAGCCTAAAGAGCAAACTACCATTGAATGCTGTTGCTACTCTTTTTTTAATAAGATAGATTGATTTTATGTTTACATGCATTATATTTTTATTGTCAATTATCCATTTTACAAGTTTATTTCTGGTTTTACTCTTAAATGTCTATTTTTGGACTAAAAAGTAATGTGGTCCCTCATTTTGAGTTCTCATTTGGGAATAAGGCACTTCTAGTTCCTACTAATTCTGAATATCTTATTTTTAAGTTACCATTTATTGAGTGTGTCTATGGGTTAAGTACTTTATATGCAATATATTGTGACATTATTTTTACAACTGCCTTCAGCACTCAATCTGTTAAAGATGTTAAATTTGTCTTTCAGCAATTCACAGCTGTGGGGCCTCACAGTCATTTCCACACAAAATTTAGCATGACTGATTGGAAAAATGAATAGACATTATCCTTTATGAGTTGCCCCTTCTTAAGGACATCACCCAGTCAGTAATGCCGCATTAATGCTGAACCCTGATGAAGGGCTGAGCAAATGTATTTTTCCTTCTTTATGATGGTTTTACAAAGTTATTATAAAATAATAAATCCTCATTTGAAACTAATTTTGAAATTACATTAAAGTGAGAAGAAAACAAATCATCAATAGTCTCTCTCTACATATAGCTATTATTATTTTGATGTCTTTCCTGCTAGTCTTTTTTTCTACTTATATGTATTTTAAGTAATTAGAACAACACTCGTTTTCTCCTGATATTATAAAAAGAGGATTTTCATTAAAATTATTTAATAATTTTCAAAAACATTTCACCATATAGATCAGATGTAGCAAGCTGATGATATGTAGGCCTGCATAGCCCATAAACATATTTTGCTTGGCCTTTAAAATATTTAAAAAAAAATTGAATTGTCAATATTTTAAAATCAGGAGATTTCACATGCCCTAGCCAACTGCACTAGTCTAGGTGACTGGTTTGTTCTTTGAGTTCTGGGATGACTCTACCAAAACTTATACTAGCCACTTACCTATTGTGATCTGTTTTAGATTATTTCAATTTTTTAAATGGTCAGAATGAACACTATCAGGAATACCATATTTTCTGTATTTCTGAATGTTACCTTAAGAAAGATTTTGGAAGTAGATTGATTTCATTGAAGTTTCAAGTGTGTTTTTTACACTTTCTTGACTTTCACTTCCAGCCTTCTTTACATTTGGCTAATCTGCTCATACTGTCTGCTAAGCAGGGTCTCAGGCTGACTGCGTGGGCATTAGCCAGACCAGGCCTCCTGCTGGTCTGGAATGGAGGGCCTCTCAGCAGCCAGCATGAGAGAGTGCCCGGCCTGACTTTCCACTCACCTCTTTGCTCAAATTAATCTGGCCAGGGTCTCCTTTATTATTTTTAAAATCAAAGGTGAGTTAGTACAGTGAGGTTGCTTTTTGTTTTGTTTTTTAAGGCAGGGTCTCACTCTGTTGCTCAGGCTAGAGCGCAGTGGTGTGATTATGGCTCGCTGCAGCCTCGATCTCCTGGGCTCAAGCCTACCTCCGTCCCCCTGCCCCCTACAAGTAGCTGGAATTACAGGCATGCACCACCACGCTTGGCTAATTTTTGTATTTTTTTGTAGGGCCAGGGTTTTACCATATTGGCTAGGCTGGTCTCCAACTCCTGACCTCAGACAATCCACCCACCTCGGCCTCCCAAAGTGCTGGGATTACAGGTGTGAACCACTGTACCCAGCCACAGGTGAATTTTGTGATGTTTATTCACTGTACTGGAATATAATGTCATTTTAACAATGAATTTTTACTTTTTTAAAAAATATTCTTATATATATATATATTATTGCATTTTAGGTTTTGGGGTACATGTGAAGAATATGCAAGGTTGTTGTATAGGTACATACATAGCAGTGTGGTTTGCTGCCTTCCTCCCTATTACCTATATCTGGCACTTCTCCCCATGTTATCCCTCCTCAACTCCCCACCCCCTGTTGTCCCTTCCCTAGTTCCCCCCCACAGACCCCAGTGTGTGATGCTCCCCTCCCTGTGTCCATGTGTTCTCATTGTTCAACACCCACCTATGAGTGAGAACATGCGGTGTTTGATTTTCTGTTTTTGTGTCAGTTTGCTGAGAATGATGGTTCTGGGGGATTGTTTCAGTGCATGACTATACTTTAATGCTTAAAAATATTTGCTTTATGTGATAAAATCCCTATTGAATACAGATTTGTCAACACTACACAAAAATGAAAGATGGAAATCCTTATGGAAAGATGAATAACTTTCATTGACCTAGTCGGGAAGTCAAGACACAAATACATGAAGTGATTCAGAGAATAAAATTAAGTACAGTCACGTGTTTGCTTAACATTGGGGATAAATTCTGTGAAGTACATTCTTAGGCAATTTCGTCATTGTGTGAACATCCTACGGTGTACTTACACAAACCTAGATGGGATGCCCTATTACACCCGGAACCAGGAGCATTAAGGAGTCTTTAATTAGAAATAAGGAAGCTTAAAAGGCTTCAGAATGACAAAATGAACTTTGGGGACTCACGGGAAAAGGATGGGAAGGGAATGAGGGATAAAAGACTACAAACTGAGTGAAGTGTATACTGCTGGGGTGATGGGTGCACCAAAATCTCATAAATCATCACTACAGAACTTATGTAATCAAACACCACCTGTTCCCCAGTAACCTATGAAAATAAAAAATACTAAAACAAAGAAACAAGGAAGCTTAGATTGGTTCTCACTTTATGGTAAAAAGTATTATATATCGAGTTTTAGAAATGGTTATTTTCTTCTCCATGGGTCTCTTCTGATTTTTTCTTTTGTTTTGTTATTAGAATGCTAGGTGTTGTTAAAGTTGAGGTGGGCAGAAAGTTGAATGTGGGCTAACAGCTTAGTCTTGAAGAGTGTACGGTGTTCATCTAAGTTTCATGAACCATTTATATCCCAGCCTAATTAGCTAATTAGCATAATGTTACTAAGACAAAAATCACAAATTTCCTTTCCTTTTATTTAAATATGGGCTACTTAACTTGCTCTGCTCTTGGATAACAGAATTTACTCTTAACTGTGAACTCACCAGTTTGTGAATTCATGCTGTTGACACCAGGGATATTGGGAATTTCAGAGAACAGATCAATGCAAAGCAGTTCCTGCTGCTAAAACATGCATGTGTGTGCCTGTATGCACATACATGTGTATGTGCACACACGCTTCTCCAGATCTGTGCCTTATTCATAGTAGATTCATGCTTTCTTAGGACCCTGCTCATATATTTTCTTATTCAATAATTTATTCTTCAACAATAGATGTCAAAGAAAAAATAAATGACTAAAAGTGAATAAAGTAGTGTGTCTTCATGTTCAAAATGTTGACCTGGGTTTTAGAACACAAGATCGATAAACAGGTCTTCTTTTGCTGTAAACATTACTCCAGATATTTTACCTTAAATCGCCATAGCATATCATTCTATAAACTTAAGAGGAATAAAACTACTAATTTTGAACCCTTTGGCAAGGAAATTAACTAGCATGAACATTCTTTCAATAAGCATGTTGGAATCCATTTTCAAGGCTGTTTCTAAGTCATCAGATGAGTATAAAAGAGGCATCAAGTATTTCCATCACCTTCAACAGTTGTAAAGTTCAGAAAACAACGATATCTTTCTTTACTTTTTCAGACACTTGAGTTCTTAGTTGGTCTAAGAGAAAAGCAACATCGAATAGCAATGGTAGCCAAGTTTCCCTGGGAGGGAATAGTGACTTCATAGCTTGTAAACACGGCATTGCCACACACTGACCTGTCTGCAGCTTTGACCTCATGTGACATATTTCTAAATCCTTCTCTGTGCATGTTTGAGGGACAAAGGGATGGGAAGAGAGAGGGTGAGTTGAAGCACTTGGGGGCCACGAGGAGCTGATACTTTAAAGAGCAGCAAAGATGGCTTGAAGAGCAACAAAAATTAATTGTTAAGGACCAAGTAAGGCGTAGAATGCAAATGATAAGAGAGGGATTGGAAACTGGATCAAACTGGGATAGAGTGGAGCTTGAGCAAGATTAGGAACAAAACAAGGGCATTCCAGGTTTACAGAGTAGCATTGCCTGTGGCTTGCTTTTATGGGCTGCTGGCTGAATGCTGCATGAAAGGTGTTGTATAATTTAAAGCACAGGATGGACAACACAAGACTCAGGAGATTTATTTTAATGGTATAATGCTACCTTGATTAGATTCTGTAGTTCCAGATCTGTGTTAAAAATAAGTCAAGAATTGATCTAGAACAACAAAAACAAAAACAAAAGCAAAACAGGGTAATGTATTCTGATTTGTGTCAAACATTCTTAGACCTGGAAGAAGACAGTTAACACAACTTTTGAAAAACTGCCCTGTAATATGTCAACAGAACGACTTCCTGTTGCTCAACATAGAGGGTCATCTTGACTAGCTTAGTTGGCTAAGGGTGTTTTCACCATCCAGACTAGGATGTCCTTAATCTTCTCCACCATTCATTTATAATGGCTCTTTGATCGATGATGGAGAGATATGATAGTGACAGTCCAGATAAATTTCCTGACCACAAATCCCTTTGATTCAAATGGGGTACAGGGTTCATGGTGATAAATATGGACACCTACTAACACAAAACTTTCTGACATTTGTACTACAAATGGCAAGAACTGTGAGGCAGAGTGTAAAGAACACTATTTGAGGAAAGAGGGTGGTTAGGATTTAACTTTCAGTTGTGAAGTCACAGGTGAGCCCCCAAATAACTAAGTAATCTCAGTCACGTTATTTCTCTGAATTTTGAGCTCCATTAAAAAAGGAAGGAGATTATTAGCCATAAATAGCAAAGACTTGGAACCAACCCAAATGCCCATCGATGATAGACTGGACAGGGAAAATGTGGCACATATACACCATGGAATACTATGCAGCCATCAAAAACAATGAGTTCGTGTCCTTTGTAGGGACATGGATGAACCTGGAAACCATCATTCTCAGCAAACTGACACAAGAACAAAAAATCAAACACTGCATGTTCTCACTCATAGGCGGGTGTTGAACAATGAGAACACGTGGACACAGGGAGGGGAGCACTATACACTGGGGTCTGTTGGGGGGAAATGGGGGAGGGATGGGGGGGTGGGGAGTTGGGGAGAGATAGCAAGGGGAGAAATGCCAGATATAGGTGAAGGGGAGGAAGGCAGCAAATCACACTGCCATGTTTGTACCTATGCAACTATCTTGCGTGTTCTTCACATGTACCCCAAAACCTAAAATGCAATAAAAAAAAAAAGAAAAAAAAAGGAATGAATGAATGGCATTTTCAGCAACCTGGATGAGACTGGAGACTATTATTCTAAGGGCAGTAACTCAGGAACGGAAAACCAAACATCGTATGTTCTCACTGTTATGTGGGAGCTAAGATATGAGGACACAAAGGCATAAGAATGACACAATGGACTTCGGGGACTTGAGGGGAAGGTACCCTCTATGGATAGGTGGTTAATGCTCACCATTTGTGAAAACTTTAATTTGTCCATCACATTTTCTTCCAGACTCCTCCATCCACACCCAGCTTAAGATATGAAAAAATCAGCCAGTGATTTGATCGGCTTGCAAAGGTGAGTTGGATAGTGTTTCTTACATGAATCTCCACAAAAGGCTATACCTTGGCAATGTTAGCAGCATCAGCAAGCAATTCTACCTATAAGCAGGATGTCGTGGGCCCTGAATTAAAGAATCCAGGGCAACCTACGCAGTAACAAAAGTAACCAAAGTCACTAAAACGGCTTATATTTGGAAAAAAGGTTTATCAATAGCTTGATGATAGAACAAGCTGTCAAGGCTTGATATTAGAATTATTTTGGAAATTCTTACCTTTTATAGTGACCCCTGAAGCTTCTTGTTAATCTGATGTGAAGCCTTCTTCTACGGGACATAAGATATGAGTAGTAAACACAGATTGCTCTGTGACAGCTGGTATTTTATGGCTAAGCTCAGTTCCAAAACCAGAAATGTATATTTATGCTAATGTGCTAGCTCAAAATTGAAGTAAAGCCTACTTGACATTTTGGAGATTGTCTTTAGACGAGGGCCTGCCAAGGATAGCCTTTCCTGTAGGTGACGAAGATTCAGCAGTAGTTGCCTTTTGTGGAAGGAAAATACAAGTTGCATAGCTATGGTTTTATATATCTTTTGCTTTCACCTGTGTTTTGAAACATTGCATGGCTGCTTCTAAATTGTTCTTTTTAAACCCTTTGATCCATCTCATTATGGGTCAGACATAATATGGTATAGAAAAAAGGCAAAAATATTCTGAGCAGATAGGAATCCAAATCTGGTTTTTTCATAGACTATGTCATATTGGGGAAGACAATTTACCCCTCTTAGCCTCAACGTTCTCATCTTTTAATTGGAAATAATAAGTCCTGGCCAGATGTGTGGCTCATGCTGTAATCTCAACACTTTAGGAGGCCAAGGCAGGAGGATCGCTTCAGGCCAGGAGTTCAAGACAAGCCTGGGCAACATCATGAGACCCTGTCTCTACAAATTTTTAAAATAAATTAGCCAGGTGTGGTGGTGCAGGCAGATAGTTCTAGCTACTCAGGAAGCTAAGGCAGGAGGATTGCTTGAGCCCACACGTTTGAGGGTGCAGTGAGTTACGGTCATGCCACTGCACTCTAGCCTAGTGATGGAGCGAGACTCCATCTCTATCTTAAAAAAAATAGTAAGTCCAACCTCAAAGATATTGAATGAGATAGTATTTATGAAAAATTGTAACACAAACTACAAATGCTGTGTTATAATTATTACTATTCATTACATCATTAGCAGATCTGGAATCCTAGAAAGTAAGGTCTCTATAAAGCAATGAAATTTATTTAAGGGACAATAAGAATTTGTAAGTGAAGCATTCCTTAACTAGGAATGCTCTTCACAGAATTAGAAATATTTTTGTTCAATATAGTGTCCTGTATTTGTTGATGTACTTGGGCATGATCGGGGTTTGCAGATTCCAAGAAGAACAATCTAGATTTGGTGTACTGAGAATGTCTATTACCTAAGGACCGCATTGCCAGAGCACACCTTGTTCCCTCAGTCTTGTTTACCATCATTATTTGCTGATAGTATAACCAGTGGGGGTCCTCTGAGTATACAGTTGTTATTCAGGCTTTGCTTCAATCTTTTTGTTCCTTAAAAAAAAATGACATGGGTTGAAGAAAAAGTTTGATTCTCATGGGTTGATACCATTTCCTTCTTTTATATATTTGGAGGTCCTTCTAGAATACCCAGGGAATTTGTTATCAGTTTCTGTAGCTGGATTATCTCATCAGTATCTTCACAGTGGCACTAATTTCTACTATCATGAAATTGATCCTTCTTAAGGGAGTTGTGGCAACACCTTCTACAAGGAGCCTCTTCCTTCCAGGGGAGCCATATTATGTAATTGCAGGCCCAGTTTTGGCCATGTAAACAGAAAGATCTTTATCATCCTGCAGCGTGGCTGGGGATCTTAACGTTTTGGCTATACAGGGTTTTGTGAAAGTTACCTTTATTAGTGTGGGTTTACCACGGTTGGAGTGACTTGTGTTTTACTCATGGACATTTATGAGTACTGTTACAAATTCTGCATCATGCTGGGTTCAGCCTGCTTTTCTGTATTCAAGGTCACTCTCTGCCAGATGAATGGCTGGCTGTGAAAATTCTTGGTATCATTTTGGTGACTGTAGAGCACATACCTCTCTGACAGTCATCTTTCCTTTCAGTTTTATTCTTCCTTGCATATGTAAGCAGAACACTGGTATGACTGTGTTCAGTTGGAACAAGGATGGTGTTTCTTAATTGATCTTCAGATATCCTGCAGTCCCCGTGTTCTCCTCACCCTGCTGAGAAATGCACTTCATCTGGCTTTTTGGGTAACATTTATTTTAAGTCCTTCCCCTTTAATCTCCGTGAGGTGTAAAGTTTATTCAGGCTTTTTCTTAGGTCACTACAAACGTCAAATTTGTTTAGCCAAGTGGCCCTGACTGATGAACTCTGCATACAAGATAATCCCTTAACAATATTGTCTAAGAAGTCTTAGTTTTGCAAAAATTACTGTGAACTAACCCAACCCTAAATTCACTGCATTGAGGAACAGGAGTACAAAACCGTTAAATCTACAAACGATTCACTGCATATATCACAATAATAAGTAATAAATCATAACAAGAATCCATAGGTACTAGGGTGATTGCCATTATGTCTTAAATTTTCTCACTCTTTTTTTTTTTTTGCTAATTTTCAGAAAAGTGATTAAAAGTCCTTTTGATCATCACTGGCCAAAGGTAATGGATTGTATATAGATATCTAAACTAGGGGTAGAGAATGTACTAGTTAGGACATAAATCACATAAAGAATGAAAACAAATGATACAATTAGAAAGTCGTATGGATGTGGATGAACCTGGAAACCATCATTCTCAGCAAACTGACACAAGAGCAGAAAATCAAACACCACATGTTCTCACTCATAGGCAAGTGTTGAACAATGAGAACACATGGACACAGGGAGGGGAGCACTACACACTGGGATCTGTGGGGGGAAATAGGGGAGGGACAGTGGGGGGTGGGGAGTTGGGGAGAGATAGCATGGGGAGAAACGCCAGATACATGCGAAGGGGAGGAAGGCAGCAAATCACACTGCCATGTGTGTACCTATGCAACAATCTTGCATGTTCTTCATATGTACCCCAAAACCTAAAATGCAATTAAAAAAAAAAAAGAAAGTTGTATGGATGAATGCTGCACAGGAAAAGACTTTTTTTTTCTTTTTCCCAGCAAAAACCTCATACACATTAATAGAAAGAGAATGAGCTTTAAGAATGGCAGAAAATAACAACCAATTATGACTGAAGAAGCTGGTCCTGATGGAAAACATGTGCTTCCTTGTGTTTGCAGTTTGGGTAGGCTCTCAGTGCTGCAAGCACGTTGGAAACAGAAGGGAAATTGTTCTGACTTTTGTAAAAGTCAGGTTTAGTCATGCCCAGGGCTGGGGACATGAGTGCTCCCTGAGCCTCACATCTTTGGAATATGTGAGAGAACAAAGAGGTTTTGCCACGATTGGCTTTCCTTGCAGACTTTCCCTTCATTACATTCCAGCACAGGGGAGCACGTGGTGTTGGAGCAGGCCCACCGTCGGTTTGTTTAGAATCACAAGGCAATACGCTGTGGGTTACCAGCGCAGGCAGTTCATCTGTTACTTTTATTCATTTCCCATTCTGAGTTTTTAGGGAGTTTGGGGAGTTTTGGTTCTTAAAGAACAGGTTTAATTCAGTGTATAAAATATTAGAATGTTTTTCTTCCACTGAATGACAGTTAAACCACTTTCTCTGAGTACATAAGCTCCTCCATGGTTATAATTTAAGCAAGTTTGGAAGCTGTCATGCCATTAGGATGCTTCTTAGTTACGCATCAAGTCTTTCTTTTATTTTATTTTAATTTTTTTGAGATGGAGTCTTGCTCTGTCACCCAGGCTGGAGTGCAGTGGTGCAATCTCGGCTCACTGCAACCTCCGCCTCCTGGGTTCAAGCGATTCTTCTGCCTCAGCCTCCCGAGTAGCTGAGACTACAGGTGCGTGCCACCACACCCAGCTAACTTTTGTATTTTTAGTAGGAGGTTTCATCATGGCCAGGATGGTCTCGATCTCTTGACCTCATGATCCACCCACCTCGGCCTCCCAAAGTGCTGGGATTACAGGCGTGAGCCACCACGCCCGGCCATCAAGTATTTATTGAGTGGCTGAAGGAAAGATAATATTTTGGTAAGTACTTGAGCAAACATTAAAGATCTATAAGTCAAATAAATTGCCTTCATGTAAACTGTTAAAAAAAAAAAAAGATCTATAAGTCTGAGGATCTGAAAGATGTCAGTTTTATCCAGAGAAGAAGTTAGGCACTACAAGAATCAGAGTTAGTAATCATGCAAACAGAGTTTTCTGATAGATGGCCAGGGATGGTTTTAATTTTGAATATTATAGTTGGACTGCAATATTAAGCCTCTTACCACTTTTAAGAACTTCTAGTACAGAAAAAGGAACATGTCCATAAGGATTTCCGTGAGTGTGGACTGAACCACTTCAGCTGGAGAACAGGATGCCAGAGTGTGTGTGCATCACCTCAAAAAGCCACAGCCCATGTCCAGGAGGCAGCTTCCCATGTAGAGGAGCAGGAATTGGTCCAAACTTCATAAATTCACAACGTACTCAATGCTGTGCAATTAGAATGCTTTATTCACCTAGAAAAGTAATGTCCACCAAGTCATACTTCTAGCATAATCACAAGAATTTGAACGCTTCCTGGGTTGAATATGAGCTGGGCCCTTTCCTGGAGGAATTGCCACACAGAGAAACAGCCAGGAGCCCATATTGGCCCTGAGCCCTGAGCATCTTCTTTCTTCAACAAGCATTTATTGAAAGGCTGCTGTATGCCAGGCACTAGGCAAGATGCATGGGGAAGAAAGATGGATAAAGCATAGTCTGACCTTGAAGAACTCACCAAGTAGGTGGGAGACAGACGTGTTCATAACTACTAATGAGAAAGTGTGATAAATCCTGCACTGATGGTTGAACGAAGTGCTATGAGCACAGGGAGGAGAGAGTTAAGCACTAGTTAACACTAGTGAAGAAGTTCTGAGTTGAGAGGGTCCTTACAGCTTACCTAGTTCTTCCAATGCAGGATGCTCACTATAGCATCCCTGACTGATGGTCCTTCAGTCTTTGCTAGATTTCCTTCTGGAAGTGGCTCAATGCATTTTTAGGCATCTCTATTAAATAAATTGATGCAAATGGTTATCTGACAAATGGTTATCTGATGCAAATGGTTGTTCTGAGTCTATCATTATCTGTCATCTCATTTCGTCCTCACCTCAGGATAGGTACTTCTAATATTCATTTTTTTCTCATGAACAACTGTGGCTCACAGAAGTAAAATAGTTTGACAAATTTATATATCCAACGATGGCTGGAACAAAGTCGTAAATCCATAGTCTGACTTCAAAACTGTGTTCTTAGCCTTCCTGATACTCTCATGTGCTTCTATTCTGCCATTTGCTAAGAAAAAGAAGTTCAAGTTCTCTCTTTCTTGACAGCTCTTCAAATATTTCAAGAGAACATTCGTGTGTCTATATGGCCCTCACCTGTGACTTCTCTAGACATCCAGCACTTCTCTAGTCATTCACTCTATTTCCAATGTTCCCCAAAAGACATATTTTTCAGACCCTTTACCATCCTAGCCATCTCTGAAGCCTCTCCTGCTTGTTGATGAGCCTTCTAAGATCTCTACAGAATCAATACAGCATTCTGGAAGTGGTCTGTCTGCTACTGAGTGAAATGTGTGTGGCATCTCTTTACCTGGAAAGTGTTCACTTTTAGGGACCACCACATCACATTCTTGACTTTCAATTTGCTGTCGAGAAAGCTCATAGGTCTATTCCACCACCCCATTTTTATTTCCTTAACAAAATTCATACCTTATTTGCAAAAATTTTGGGAACATGCTCAATTCACCTTATTATTAAGTCATACCTTAAAAGAGATAGAGTCAGAAATATTTCGTCTTCACATGGCTAGAAGCTGGGCAGGTGCATCCTGTAGAGGCAAGTGGCTAGGCAGAGTTGCCAAGGGCATTCTTTCTACCCTTGACCCTCTTCAGTTTTTCTCACCTACAGGAGACATCAAGTAAGCCCTTGATGTTAGGTCGTTTAACTTTAGGAAGAATAAAATATGTTCTCTTCAGGTACGTGGCTGAGGCATCACTGTGTTCTATTTGATCTAGCCTCTTTGGGGCTCTGTGAGAATAGAAGAGCTGGATGATGAGGGAATATGTTTTTCTGGCAGGAAGAACTTGGCCAAGTATTCTGAAAGCTATGTTCCAAATCCCATTGTAGAAAGATTGCTCAAGCCTTAACCAGAGCTTCATTTGATGACCTTAGTCACATTAATATTCGCTGGGGACCTGTGTAAATGTTTTAGTGGTAGTTAAGATTTAAAAACTTGAATATCCAGTCTTTTAAAAGTTATAAGTCCTAGTCCTAACTACCACTGCAAAAACTGAGATAATTTAGAAGATCATTAGATTTTCAAGGTGAGCCAGATTTCAAATATAAATCGTAGATACATTTGAGTATTGCAGAATTATTCTTTTAAAGTTACTTGAAGCATGGGAACTGATTAAGCTATAAAAAAGAAAAAATAAAGATACTTGAAGCTAAATGTACTTAAGCATTAAGATATATATTATGGGAACAAAAAGAGCCACTGAAAGATGAAAGAATATTTTACTTTATTATTTTCATTTCGGGTGGGTGATGTGCTGACATTGTAACATGTTTGAAAGAAGCACATTTCACCCATGCATATAAAAACCCAGTCATTATGCTTATGAACTACAAAAAGATTGAGCATTTTTTTACACTGATTAAAACTTGAGGAATACAGTGTGTTTTTCTAGGGCTTTCGCTGCTGGAAATGATCACCTTGCATAACGGCTCTATTTTAAATCAAATGTCACGCTCCACATTAGCAAGTTCTTCATTTAATCAGGCATAGAAAAACCATCTTTCTGGGCTATATTTTTTTAAGACAGAGTCTCGCTTTGTATTTTAATAGTTTGCAGAATGATCTCAATAAGTTGTTTAAATCTGATTTTGGAAAGGAGTCCTCAATCAGAATTCTCAAAGAACAGCTCTTGCTCACATTTCTCTCTGCAATTCTTCATTGGAATTATCTGTATCTAGATTCGTGGCTCTCCAAGTGGGATCCCAGGACCAGCAGCATCAGCATTGTCTGGGTCCACGCCTGAAGGGCACATCTCAGATGTCCCCCAGACCGGCTGCATCAGAAGCTAGAGGATGGGGTCAAACTATGTGTTTTAATATGTCTTCCATGTAATTCTGTTGCTTGCTAAGTTTGAGAACCAACGGGCTCCATTATTTCAAACTTTTAAAAATCATTCAATTATGTTGGGCCAAATTCTGATAAAACAGAATGAGGAGAGGTCTCTACTTCTACTGTGATTACTGGTGAGCAGCGAACTTGGTCATGTGACTGGCAGAGACTCCTCTTTGCTGTATTTCACCACTAATATAAAAGAATGAATTGTTTGCTCTTTCTTTAGGAAATCCATCTAGGTATCCTGGAGTGCCTAGGCCTAAAACTGGCAGAACAGTGCTTACCTCAGCAGTTCAATCAAACTCTCCACCTAACACAGAAAGAAATACCCTTAAGAAAAGATTCTTAAAGATAAGAAAATTCTTACCCTTTGAAAGTCTGCACGAAATAACTTAGCAACCTAAATTTTAGTTAGAAGGAACTTAGAGAATTTCTTTAATTTTATTGCTGTCAAAAGGAATATTATGTTCAAATAGGTAAGACAGTTTTTTCTGATCTTGAAAGCCTGTAAAGACAGTTGCAATCACCTGTAATCACTTTGTTACTGAACTTAAGTTTAATTGCTGTACATGTCAGAAAATGCATTTTTACATTTCCTATGTTATTTGCTGTGTTAGGGTCACATGGCAATTCAAGTGGTGCCTACAAGCATTTTTCACAGTTGACAGTTTGAATACATCCGTTGCCAAATTCTGTTGTGCTTTGGAGCAGATACCTTCTAGGGCTTGTGAAAGCACAGCTCTGGAGAAGATAACCCTCAGGGCTTTGGAAGAGGGGACAGATCTGACTGCCCAAATCAATACAGACTCTTCCAACCGCAACCCAAATCTCTTTGGTCTGAATACTGGAGGAGGTAGGAAATCCTTAGAGTTGAGCAATTAGCCTTTGTGTGTGTGTGTGTGTGTGTGTGTGTGTGTATGTGTGTGTGTGTGTGAATGGTGTGGGATATGTGTAAGGAGGGGATGCTTTCTCTCTAGCTAGTGGGAGATGCTCACGGGGACTGCACACATTCATGACACGGAGCAAAATAAGTAAAGTGAAATTTTATGTTTTACCTACTGTCTCAAGAGTGTTCAGCAAACCAGTTAAAAAGGCTCAAACTTTTAAAGTGCAGGTACAATGTCAAATGATACTCAAATGAATTTTTAAGACTAGGATTGTTACTGTCTTACTTAAGGATTATACTTATCTTAAATGTCATAGGTACTTTCCATTCAATAATGATTCCTTGCGATTTATATATGTAGGCCATAGCAATTCGATAAAATAATAGTACACTTTTATAATGACTGGTTAAGATTTTTTGTTTTTGTTATCAGAGAGCTTCTGAGAACATTTTCTTCCTTTCCTATTTTTAGCTGTGATGATACTTCAGATATATAAAATGTAGCATTCACCTTCTGGGGTAGGGTTCAGTCAAGCTGATCATTCTCACTCTGGAGAGCTCTGTTAGAGAATCCCTCTTTTCACTGAGTTGAGGCAGCTCTCCTTCTGCACTGTTTCCAGGACAACAGGAGACTGTCAATATGAGAGGCTCATGATGAGCCTATGACTCTGTAGAGATCGGGAGAAGAAGAAAATATTTTATCCATTTCACAGCCAAGGAAACAAATACAGACACAAACACCATAAAAGAGGGAACAGGATTCAAATTACTGAGTAAGGATTTTGAATTCCATACTCAAAGTCTACCAGAGTTTCCATATTAGTGTCTCCTAAAGACATTTTATTTGTTTTGCTGAAATGAAAGACAAAATGCATTCTCTTGACCCGTGCCATCCAGTAGAAATACGTGAGCCATATATGTACTTTTAAATGTTCTAGTAACCACATTAAAATGGTAAACAGAAATAAGTGTAATGAATTTTAATAATATATTTTATTTATCTTAGTGGATACAAGATACTATGATTTCACAATGTAATCATTATAAGAAACTAATGAAACCCTACATCCCTTTTTTTGTATTAAGTTTTCAAAACCACAGCACTAGTTTGGACTAGTCACATGTCAAGTACTCTATTGTCACGGGTGGGTCGTGGTGACTCATTGAACAGCATGACTCTGGAATCTCCTTTTTCTACACTTAGCTACTGATCCAACTTCCCCTCTCCATCAAAAATACAAAGTGTCTTTGCAGACATTGAGTTCCGGTCCCTGGGAGCTTTTGAGCAGAGGCTGGGTGACTACCATTTGGTGGGAATATTGTGGAAACTCTCAATAAAGAGTGTTAGTGGAAGTTTGCACAATGGAAGTGTTAAAAATCCCTTCCAATGCCGTTTTTGATGCTGTGATATTGAGAAAGGAGACAAGAAATTGTGGGTTTGGAAAGAACTTCTTTCCATGTTAGACGTGCCGTTTTCTGCCATTATCTCTTGCTTTGTAATTTACCTCTTTACTACTTCTAATGTGAATGCAATGATTACTTATAGGGTGCTATCTAACCTATAAACAACTCTCATAAACACTATTTATTACTCATTCAATTATTTCCTCACTCACTTAGTAAAAGCATATTAGTCCCTACAATGTATAAGTCTCTGTTCCAGGAGCTGGAATGTATTAACCACAGTGGGTAAGAGCGGCATGGCCCCTGGGCCCATAGAAGATTCAAGCTCATTTGTTCCTATTCTTCCTTACCTCTGGATTTTGGAATCTCCCCACCCATGTTTGGCTTGAGTCACAAAAATAATGGTCTGATCAGTCTCCTGGTATAAAATGTCAACCTGTGCCTGTCGCAGAGTTGCCAAGTGACGAGAAAACTGAAGATGGTGTTCTCAGCTTCTCTGTTGTGATTAAGGCACTAGAAAAAACCAGCACCAATGAGAAGTAAAATCTGCTGACGTTTAGCTCTACGCACGAGTTGAAATTGTCATTTGCATTCAAAGCCCCTTTGCTGTCAGCTAGTTGCCAGATAGACGCTTAATGTCCTTTGACTCTCTGCTACACCTTTTTGTGCCTCATCCCAAAGTTCTGGAAGAATTAAAGCTTTTTCTGAGCCATGTTTATTAATTGTGATGCTTCCGCTTTAGCGAAAGAAAAATAATGGAAACCTCGGGTGTCAGAAAAACTGATTCTTGGGCCTGATAGAAAAAGAAATGAGGATTTCGGATGAAGGAAAATCACTCATAGAAATATTTCAGGGATTTGATTATGATGTTGTACAGTAAGTTTGAAAATACTCTGTCTCATTCATTTAGTTCTTTAGTGTCCCAAAGCACTTTGTGAACTCCGTTGCTAAATTCTACGGTATTCAACTTGTCTGGAATAGCTTCTAACAGTGTCCTGTTACCACCAGAGAGCAGCAGAGAGCTTGGCCGCTTGACTTGATCTCATTAATTAAATAGCTAAGAAGAAAAAGAGGCAGCTGATTAGCTACCAAAATGTTCACCCATTAGCCTGTCTCCCCACTCTTTCACCCCTTCTCTCTCTGGGGTGTGTGTATATGTGACTTTAATGATTTACGTCATTGGTTGGGAAGGGTTTTCTAACTTGTCTAGGAGCTTTGGGGATGGGTCAAGATGCACCTCATTCTTTCACACTCACCCATGCCATAGCCTGAGTAATACATGAAGGCAGTGAATCTGAAGTCTGAGAAAGTACAGTTCTTTTTCTGTAGACCAGGCATCATCAAACTGCTGCCCACAGACAAAACCCAGTTTGCTACCTGTTTTTACAAATAAAGTTTTATTTCAACACAGCCACACGCATTTGCTCATGTTTTGCCTATGGCTGCTCTCATGCTACAATGGTAGAATTAAGTAGTTGAGACCATGCAACCATATGGTCTGAAAAGCCTAAACTATTTACTGTCTTGTCCTTTACAGGAAAAGTTTGCTAACCCCTACATGACACCATATCAGTATTTAAATTTAAATTATGGAAAATATAGGAAAGCAGAAAAAGTCCCAGACTGGGGGGTGGGACATTAACAACGATTGTACTAGTCCTGGCTCTGCTGGTTGGTAGCAGTGTGTCCTTGGGCAAGTCCTTTTACATTCTGAGCCCTAGGTGGCCTCATCTGTTAATGGGGACTGGGAGCTCAGGGCGTAGTTGAACTTGGTAGTTTTTTTGTTAATTTTTTTTTTTGTTAATTACTCTTGCTTTTTTATAGTTTTATTGTTAATTGACAAGTAATAATTGTATATATTATTGGGGTACAATGTGATGTTTTGAGATATGTATACATTGTGGAATGATCAATTCAGGCTAATTAGCATATTCATTACCTCAAATATGTATCATTTCTTTGTGGTGAAAACATTTAAAATCCTCTCTTTTAGCTATTGTGAAATATATAATACATTATCATTAACTCCAGTGACCTTGCTGTGCAATAGAACACCAGGACACTTAATCCTTCTACCCAACTGAAACTTCAAACCCATTGATCAATGCCTCCCTTTTCCCCAGCTACTCCCCCTTCCAGCCTCTGGTATTCATTACCTTTGTTTTTGATATATATATTGTATATATGTTCCAAATTATTTATGGGAGTATCATTTTTCTGTCTCCCCCAGGCTTCAGTCTTCCTCTGGGAAAATCTCTCCAGTGGACAGCTTGTAGGTTGGCATCAATGCCCTAACTCCCACTAGGCCTTTCCCTAGTAACTAGTGCTTTTTTTTCCTGGTGCCTTGACTCTATGTTAATTCCACTCACGGTTTCTGCTCTTCATCTAGGGCCATTGTTTGAACTCTGGCTTCCAATGTAACTGGCAATCTGATTTTTGGAATCTGCCCTTCTGCTTCCTACCCCTACCCTGAGGGTAAAAGGCACTCCCCTTCCGCATTCTCTTTCCTTCTTCTACTTTCAAGTCTCCAGATTTGATGCCATAGGATTTCTCTGCTGGGCCAGCTTATATTATATATCAGAGAGGTCTGGAGTCAGGCTTGCATATCCTTGGGAATTGCCTTAATTTAACTTGAAAGAACAGGTAAAAGGATGAGATCAGTGCTTCGGTTACTTACTCTTGCTAAGCAGGACTCATTTTTCTTTTTCTGAAGTCTGCATTTGGAGGCCTATAGCCTACATCCTTGAATAGCTTTTTTAGAGTTAAGTTATTAGCGATCATACTAAATATAAATGTAACAACTTCAACAATTCTGCTTTCAGATTTCTTGTTGGAATGTCCACTAATCTGAATCAGTATTGATTTCCAAATGTAAACATAAAGAAAAGTATATGAAATAAAAATTTACTATTATATACAGTTCGACTCGACATTTTAGTTTATTACTCTTTTCGATTGATTTATTGGATTAATTAAATATTAAGTTGATAAATTACCTACATTAATTAGTGTTGGGAATATGATAGTCAAAAAGCAAATAAGACACTGAAATTTTTGGAAAGCACAAAATGTAAAATAGAACCTGATTTAGTCTAAATATTTGTACCTATGCATGCTTTTTAAAAATGTAAATACATAGCTAACGCCCTTTACCATCAATCTTAATGTTTGCATTTCTTGATTTATTCACTATTAATGTATAGAATATTCATTAGCAAAATGCCTGTTATGCATCTGGGAAATCACTGATCGGATTTGTGTGCCCCAAATTTCTGATGCCTAGATTTTATAGTGCAGTTAGATATAAAAGTGTTATTATCTATACTGTTGTGGGGGTGTTTAAGTCTGTGTGCTAAGATGCTAGTCAAATTTTGTATTAAAGAGGAAGGAAGCTCACTTTAAAATGTAGCCATTATTATTTAAATATTTGGCCCTTCATAGATGGAGATGATGCTGTTGATACCTTAGCCACTCATATATTTTTTGAAACAACTGGTTAGGTGAGTCATCTTACAGTGTACACTCTTCCCAGTTTCTCCCAGGCCCAGAGGTGTGTGTGGAAGATTTGGGGTCAGAGAGTTGAGTTCAAATGACTGCTCTACCACTTATTACTGGGTGATTTTGGCTCAATCTTTGAGTGCCTGTATCCTTATCTATCACAGAAATGAAACACTCACCTTGCCTATCTCGTAAGATAGCTGAGAAGGCTAAAAGACAACTTGATGATCGAAATAAAGGTCCTAGTACCCGATGCAAATGCAAGCTCAGTCTGGGGTTAAAGTGAAGCCCAGCAGTCAGTGTATGACCATAGCCCATAGGGTTGGACTGATGACCATGGGGCCTTAGGACCAATTTAGTCAGTCGGACTAACTAGCTTGGTTAATCAAAGTTTACTAATTCACTAACATGGACTAATGAGTCCTTAACATTGATCAAATCAACAAATATAGATTTAATATTAACTATGTGCCTGCCAGTGGGCTTGTGTTGTGGAAGCTATAAAGGAGCTCTCTGCCTGTAAGAGCTTACCACCTAGAAGATAAGGATATATCTGTCAGGTGTAACGGGAAAACAGAAACCATTTAAAGTTTTCAACAGAGGAATTTTTAAAAAATTTAAAACAATCACAAACTGTATATAAAAGACGCAGGTATAGTACAGAGAGGGTGTTGCCGGCTTGCTGCACATCATCCCTGGTACTTCAGTGCGTATTTTCTATGAACAGATGTACTATCCTTTGTAAGGATGATATAGCCATTAGAATCAGGAAATTAACATTGTTAGCTCACTACCGTCTAATCTTCAGACTCCATTCAACTATTCAATAATCATTTTTAACAAAAGGACCCAAGAATCCAGTTTGGAATCATACATTGCCTTTGGATATCGTGTCTCTCTAGACTTGTTCAGTTTGAAGAGTTCCTTAGTCCTCCCTTGACTTTCATCACCTTGTCACTTTTAAAGGTTACATATCATTTGTTTTGTAGAATATCCTCTATTTGATTTTATCTGATGTTTTCTCATGATTAGATTCAGGTTATGTGTGTTTGGTGGGAATATCACAGAAAGGATGCCGTGTTCTTTTCAATGCATTCTATTAGATGGAAAACACTTTTCATGTGTCCTCTTACTGATGATATTCACTATAATCACTTTCTTAGGATGGTATGTCCCAGGTTTCTCCACCGCAAAGTTAATCATTTTCCTTTTGTAGTTAAGTATTTGAGAGGGAGGTTACTTTGAGACTATGTAAATATCCTTTTCCTCATCAAACTTTTAATCCACTTATTCATATCAGCACAAACTGTTGGTTTCTTAATTTGTTCAATAGATTATAATTTTTATTGTCATTATTTTGCTGTTCATATGACCCCTAATTTGGCCAGTGAAAGCTCCTTCAAGCTGACTTTTGTGTACTTTTGAATGCCCCCATCATTCTTTGAGTACTTTCTTACATTCTGGCCCCAAAAGACATTCCAGGCTCATTTTATTCTTTCCCTTCCATAGCCCTGAAATCAGTCACATCTCTCAGGATTTCCTACTCCTTTTAGTGGAGAATAGTATAGAGATGAATACCTGGTATTCCATGCCATATAAATGCGTCTATATGGAGACAAAGATGTGGTTCTCAGTGTGCTCATTGCTATTGCAGTATTGCTGCTTTAAGACCCTCACAGAGGGAATTTAATTCAGGAAACTGATTCAAATGGTGATGGGGAAGCTGGGGCCACCTGATTTGGAAATAGAGTCTTTGCAGATGATCAAGTTGAGATGAGGCAGTAAGGTGAGCCCTAATCTAGTGTGGTGGCTGTCCTTATTAAGGAGGGGGAACATACACACAGGGAGAATGTTGTGACAATAAAGACAGATCTGGGTGATGCATCTACAAGTCAAGGGATGCCAAAAATGGTCAGCAAACTCCCGGAAGCTATGAGAGGGGATAGAACATATTCTCTCAGAGAAAACGTCAGGATACCCTGCTGATACCTTGATCTTGAACTTCCAGGCTTCAGGACTGTGAGACAAAAAATATATATTGTTTAAGCCCTGCAGCTTCTGGTACATTTTTGTGCCGGCCTTCACAAATGAATACACCACATTATAGGTGGGTATCAGGTACTTAATCATCTACTGATAAAGTGGTACTTGGTCACTGACAGTGGAAAGTGGTATAATAAAGGGGCTGAAAAGAAAGGAGCTGTGACCCAAAGACTTACTGTGTCTTCTTCCCACTGTTCCCTGGGACCCACCTAGTCAGTGTTGAGCTCATGGCTCCTCTTCCTCCTCAGCCACTCACCAATGGCACCAGTGGCTGGGAAAAGCCAGTGGCCAGCTCTCTTTGTGACAGTGTTCCAAGCTGGCTCCTGCAGTTGCTCAAGCACTGGGAGCAGAGATTCCAGCTGTCATTTTACTTCCCTCTTATGTGAACAAGCTTGACCTCTTCCCTTCAGCCTCAGGTTTACGTAAGTCTGATATCAGCTCACTACCTGGATATAAGAGCAGAGTATGTAAAATCATATGCAGTTGGTGTGAAGTTAAAATGCATCCTGTGTTCATGGAACAACATTCCTGCTCTCTTGAATATAGAAAAAGAAAAGAAAGTTTCTATTCTGGTTTTTTAGTTGGCTTATTTGATTATTTTGCCTATAGACTGTCATCTGCTAAAGCTAAGTAAAGGCCAGCTTTTAGGTTTCAAATTTATATTGCCAAATTTCTCATGCATGACATATTGGGGATTAATTATATACATTTCATGGAATAGAATAGAGAACCCAGAATATAAGGCTGCACACCTACAACTATCTGAACTTTGACAAACCTGACAAAAACAAGGAATGGGAAAAAGACCATTCAATAAATGGTGCTGGGATAACTGGTTGGCCATATGCAGAAGACTGAAACTGGATCCCTTTCTTACACCATCTACAAAAATGAATCCAAGATGTATTAAAGACTTAAACGTAAACCTCCAAACTATAAAATCCCTAGAAGAATTTTATAGGCAATACCATTCAGGACATAGGCATGGGCAAAGATTTTGTGATGAAGACATCAAAAGCAATGGCAACAAAAGCAAAAATTTACAAATGGGATCTAATTAAACTAAAGAGCTTCTGCACAGCTAACACAGCTATCAATAAACAGACAACCTACAGAATGGGAGAAAATTGCTTCAAAGTATGCATCTGATATGGTTTGGCTCTGTGTCCCCACCCAAATCTCACATCAAATTGCAATTCTCAGTGTTGAAGGTGGGGCCTGGTGGGAGGTGATTGGATCATGGAAGGGTTTCTGATGGTTTAGCACTGTCCCCTTGGTGCCACCTCATGATAGAGTTCTCACGAGATCTGGTTGTTTGATGTATTACCTCCCGCTTCACTCTCTTTCTCCTGCTTTGACCCTGTGAGACATGCTGCTTTCCTCTTCACCTTCCGCCATGATTGTAAGTTTCCTGAGGCCTCCCCAGCCATGCTTCCTGTACAGGCTGCAGAACTGTGAGTCAATTAAACCTCTTTTCTTCATAAATTACCCAGTCTCAGGTAGTTCTTTTAGCAGTGTGAGAACAAACTAATACAGCATCTGACAAAGGTCTAATATCCAGCATCTATAAATAACTTAAACAAATTTAGAAGAAAAAAACAACACCATAAAAAAGTAGGCAAAGGATATGAACAGACACTTTTCAAAAGAAGACATACATGTGGCCAATAATCAAATGAAAAAAAGCTCAATGTCACTGATCATTAAAGAAATGCAAATTGAAACCTAAATGAGATACCATTCCATACCAGTCAGATGGCTATTATTAAAAAGTCAAAAGATAACAGATGCTGGTGAGGCTGTTGAGAAAAAGAAATGCTTATACACTGTTGGTTAGAGTATAAATTAGTTCAACCATTGTGGAAGACGGTGTGGCACTTCCTCAAAGACCTAAAGACAGAAATACCATTCAACCCAGCAATCTCATTACTGGGTATATCCCCAAAGGAATATAAATTGTTCTACTACAAAAACGCATACACTTTTATGTTCATTGCAGTACCGTTCATCACAGCGAAGACACGGAATCAACCTAAATGCCCATCCCTGATAACTAGATAAAGAAAATGTGGGTTTATACCACATGTTCTCACTTATCAATGGGAGCTAAATAATGAGAACACATGGACACACAAAGGAAAACAAAACACTGTAGGCCCTTTTGGAGGGTGGAGGATGGGTGGAGTGAGAGGATCAGAAAAAATAACTAATGGGTACTAAGCTTAATACCTGGGTGATGAAATAATCTGTACAACCACGTATGGAAGAAACCTGCCCATGTACCCCTGAACCTAAAATAAAACTTAAACAATTATATACATTTCAAAAGGGTACTCATCAAATAGTGAAGATTAATATCTCATTCCTCAGGAGATGACACATAACTGGAGGTACTCAGTGTTACCTCATGTGGCAGATACAGTTCAGTCCTATCCGCAGAGAACTGACCTTTATGGAATCTGGCCTCAGTATTGAATATATTGCTGACATATGCTATGTGATATTGCATGCTTATTACTATACGTAACCCACAACACAATGCACTCTTGCTATTAAGCCTATGTTTTTGCCTATGAGGACTTGAGACAAAGTAAAACTTTTACCTCTAAGTACTTAGATGTAAAACATGTGTCACTGATGTTAGGAAAGGTGGCAGGACAAAGGCCCTGGGGTCTGGGCTATGGAAAAACTGGAGCCTATAGCTTTTCAAAAAGTAATGACTTTCACGATCATTTATATAGGACTATATTTAATGGGCTCCATATACTGAGTAATGATTATGTCCTGTTTTCTCTATAAAAGTAAGAAGTGGGGTAATTTTCAAATGTTTTCAACTTGCATATTTTTAATTCAAACGAAAATATTCCTCTTTTTCTTTATGTGGAATATTCTGGTCATTCTTTCTCTTTGAACTCCTGGCCTCTTGTTCATAGTCTCACATGTAGCAAGGATGCATGGAGAATAGATAACATTAGCTTTCTGTCTTTACACATTTTATCATTAGGTAGAACAAAATACATTTTATCATTAGAACAAAGTACATTCATCATTAGAACAAAATCCGGTGCCTGGTGCTGTTTTCCTCACAGTGCACCTGTACCCCAAGGGGAAAATCAAACCTCAGGATAAACACATCATCTCTTGTGGGAGCATCAACTTGACTCCAGGGTATGAGAAGTAATATGATTTTTATATTAAAACACACCCAGATTTATTGTAGAATAGAATATGTAATCTGTATGATTTTTAAACACAGAACACAACTGTGCACGGCTATTTTTTTTTGCAAGATGTGAGCAATATAAGGTAATATTTAAAGCTGAATCTCTGGACTCAGGTGAACGACATAAAACTTCGCTTGACTGGGCAAATTTTTAAATCGTTTTATCCCTCAGTTTCTTTGTCTATAAAGTGGGGCTGATGATCACGTGTAACTTACAGAGTTGGCATGAACATTAAAGGTACTTAGCTCACTGTTTAGCACATGGTAAACACACAAACGTTAGCTATGATGCTGCTGGTGGCAGTATGATCAGAACCTTGAAGATGAAAATGGATGCTCCTTCACTAGGGGTGAAGATGCTTGCATAGTGCTGCTCTGGAGAAATTAAGTCCTACTTCTGCCCTCTTTTTCCTGGGTCAGCGTATTCAGAACATACTGAGAAACTGGCCCAAAGCACAACTGTGAAGGAGCAATTGTTACCTTTGACCTCAGAGCCAATGGTGCTCGCAGGTTGGTGCATAGTCTTTGGATCATTAGGAGTAAAACATCACCTGGAGAGAAACAGCTGGGAAGGTCGGATTGGCCAGTGAGTGGGCAAGGATGAAGAACCATAGATTTTAACTTAAGGGTTTGCAAGTGGCCCAGCTGCCCCAAGAGAGGTGTCGGGCCCGAGGTTAAATATTTATTAGTGTCAGGTGAGGTTAAGTAGTGAGGTTAAATATCAGGATGAGAACTAGAAGGTGCTAACGCTACTCCTCTCCTGCGGCCATGACTGAACTTACTAATGCATTACCACACGTTTTCAAGCCGAGGGCAGGTAAGGTCTCAGAATTTTCCTCAATTTGTTGCTCCAGGCAAACACTACTAAATGATTGTCACTTGAGATTTTTTCTGGGTAGCTCTTCAGAAATTCCAGGAGCTTTGGACACTATTATTTAGAAAAGTCAGCAACAGAAGTGGCTTCCAAGACTCACCTGCTTGGAGAAAACGTCTGTGACTCATGATATTTTAGTTTCTATTTCCTACAAACAAGTGGTGGTTTTTTTTTTGTTTGTTTTGTTTTTTTTTGAGACAAGAGTCTTGCTCTGTCGCCAGGCACCAGGCTGGAGTGCAGTGGCTCAATCTCGGCTTACTGCAACCTCCGCCTCCTGGGTTCAAGCCATTCTCCTGCATCAGCCTCCCGAGTAGCTGGGATTACTGGCGTGCGCCACCATGCCCAGCTAATTTGTGTATTTTTTAGTAGAGACGGGATTTCACCATGTTGGCCACGGTGGTCTCAATCGCTTGACCTCGTGATCTGCCCGCCTCAGCCTCCCAAAGTGCTGGGATTACAGGCATGAGCCACCGCGCCCGGCCCAAACAAGTGGTTTAATCCAGCTTTCAGGATGAAGACCAGTAAGATAAAGCTAATGACAGCAGCTGGAATGACGTATACCAAACTCCTAACTTTTCTGATGTGTTTGCCATTTAAAAAGAGTTTGTTAATAAAAATGAGTGGGTGTCACGTTGGAATTTTATGCTGTGGGGTTTTGCGTAGATTCCTGCCTGATTCTGCCTAGACTAGTCGGTGCTTTCTGTTCTCAGGTGGGAGGTGTATGTGTAGGTTACACCAATGCACAGGCTGTACTAATGCACAGGCACTCAGGCCAGTGCCGAGCAAGGCTCCAGGGGGGGAAGTTAGGTCACAAAGAAGAAGGCGGGTAAAGAGTGAATGTCGTGTTCAGTGGGTGAAGCACAAACCTGAAGTTGTTTTACTTTTTGCCAGTCATTACCGCTACCTTCATTAAGTCGAATCTCCCTTCTCTACTGTGTAGCAAAGAATTGAACTTTCTGGAGACCAAGGCTGAGGGTTGCTTTAAGCTCAGGAATTTGAGGTTGCAGTGAGTTATGAGCTATCCCTGCCACTTCAGCCCGCATGACAGAGCGAGATCCAGTCTCAATAATAATAATAGTAAAAGTAATAAAACTCGCCTCTGCACTGATTTCTGGGAGGAATTCTCTGAGTCCCTGAAATGTCTAGCTGATAACAATGTTTCTGTTTACCCGGAGGCCTTGGGCCACACTAGATCATCTAAGTGTGATTAAGGTGGGGGCTTTGGTCATGTGTTATTGGTTATGTGAGCATTTACCATGCATACATTAGAGCCTCAATAAAGACTCTGGACACCAAGGCTGGGGAGGGCGCCCACGGTTGGTGGTATCAGTGTGTATCATCCCACCTTGTTCTGGGGAAATTAATGCTGTCTGCGACTCTACTGGGAGAGGACAATTGGAGGCTGCATGAGTGGAACTCTCCCGGACTCTGTCCCAGACTCTGTCCCGTGCCTCTCTTCTTTTGGTTGATTTTAATGTATATCCCGTCTCTGTAATTAACCATCATCACGTGTATGACAGATTTCAGTGGGTTCTGTGACTTCTAGCAAGTTACCAAATCTGAAGGTGGTCTTGGGAATCCTTGAACTTACAACTGATGCCAGAGATGAGGGTGGTCTTGGGGACTGTTCCTTAACTTCCCATCCACTTAAAGCAGATTCCCTTATGATACCATGGATAGATTCGGTAGCTGTCCAGATCCTTTGGTTAGCGAGGATCTATTGAATTTAGAGGTCCAATTTTAAAGTTTCAGTCTCCTTCATTGCCAGCCAGATTTGTAGCTTGATGTAGGAGGGGTAGGCCTTGGTCTTCTCTTTCAGTCTTGGGCCCCTCACTGTGGGAGTACGTGGTCTTCCTCTGGAATTCTCCCTCTTCTACTAAGCCTCCAGCTTCACATTTGGTTTGAGCCTTGATTAGAGAGAGGAAAAGAGACAAACATTGCACTTCATTAGTTGTCCTTGTTTTTTTAGCTAACCTTAAACAAACGCTGATGCCCTCTGTGTGGCAGGTGTCAAAAGTGCTGGTGCCTCATGGGTCATGTGGTGGGCTCTCCCAGGGTTTGACGGGTGGCTGCCCACTGCAGAGTCCTGATTATACCTGTTTACATCCTCCAAACCTCGTCTAAGCTGCCTTAGTGCTGGGGGCTCTCCTCCTGGGAAGAGGGCATTGAACAGATTATTCAGATTACATTTTTCAGGTCACTTGACAATATGATTAGGGTTCACTGTGGCTGAGCTCTTCTTTGTTACCTGTTTAGTTCTGTTCCCTGGTGGCCAAAGGGTAGACTAGTGGTACTTTGTCTTAGGTAGGCTTTACAGTCTTAAAACTTATTGAAGGCTTTGAAGAGCTTTTGTTTATGTGAGTTATAGCTATCAATATTTACCATCATAAATTAAAACTGAGAAATTAAAAAAAACTTTACTCCTTTAAAATAATAAACCCATTGCATGTTAACAAAATTAATTTTTTATTTTTATTTTTATTATTTTTCTTTTTGTTTTAAATATGTTATACTTTAAGTTCTGGGATACATGTGCAGAACATGCAGGTTTGTTACATAGGTATACATGTGCCATGGTGGTTTGCTGCACCCATCACCCCATCATTTACATTAGATATTTTTCCTAATGCTATCTCTCCCTAATCCCTCCACCCCCTGCTATCCCTCCCCTAACCCACCACCCTCCAACGGGCCTCAGTGTGTGATATTCCCCTCCCTGCGTCCATGTGTTCTCATTGTTCAACACCCACTTATGTGTGAGAACATGCGGTGTTTGGTTCTGTTCTTGTGTTAGTTTGCTGAGAATGATGGTTTCTAGTTTCATTCATGTCCCTGCAAAGAACATGAACTCATTCTTTTTCATGGCTGCATAGTATTCCATGGTGTATATGTGCCACATTTTCTTTATCCAGTCTATCATTGATGGGCATTTGGGTTGGTTCCAAGTCTTTGCTATTGTGAACAGTGCCGCAATAAACATACGTGTGCATGTATCTTTATAATAGAATGATTTATAATCCTTTGGGTATATACCCAGTAATGGGATTGCTGGGTCAAATGGAATGTCTATTTCTGGATCCTTGAGGAATTGCCACACTGTCTTCCACAATGGTTGAACTAATTTACACTTCCACCAACAGTGTGAAAGAGGTTCCTATTTCTCCACAGCCTCTCCAGCATCTGTTGTCTCCAGATTTTTTAATGATCACCATTCTAACTGGTGTGAGGTAGCATCTCAACGTAGTTTTGATTTGCATTTCTCTAAAGACCAGCGATGATGAGCATTTTTTCATATGGTTGTTGGCTGCATAAATGTCTTCTCTTGAAAAGTGTCTGTTCATATCCTTCACCCACTGTTTGACAAGGTTGTTTGTTTTTTCCTTGTAAATTTGTTTTCGTTCTTTATAGATTCTGGATATTAGCCCTTTGTCAGATGGGTAGATTGCAAAAATTTTTTCCCATTCTGTTGGTTGCTGGTTTACTCTAATGATTGTTTTTCTGAGCAGAAGCTCTTAATTAGATCCCATTTGTCTATTTTGGCTTTTACTGGCATTGCTTTTGGTGTTTTAGTCATGAAGTCCTTGCCCATGCCTATGCCCTGAATGGTATTGCAGGGTTACTTGACAACATTATTATGGTTCATTGTGGCTTCCTGTTACCTCTTTAGTTCTGTTCCCAGGTAGCCAAAGGGTAGGCTAGTGGTACTTGGTCTCAGGTTGGCTTTACAATCTTAAAAATTATTGAAGCCTTTGAAGAGCTTTCATTTACGTGAATTATAGCTATCAATGTTTACCATATAAGAAATTAAAACTTGAGAAATTAAAAAATACTTTACTCTTTAAAAATAATAAACCTATTACATGTTAACATAATTAATTTTTTAAATAAAAATAACTAAATTTCCTCAAAGTCAAAGAGAAGAGTGACATTGTTTTTCATTTTTGCAAATATCTTTAACATTTGACTTATAGAATGACAGCTGGATTCTTATTTTATTCTGCATTTCAATTTGCCATGATTTTAAAAATTAAGGTATCCAAACTAAAGCTGGCTTAACATAGATACACAGTTTGAAAAGGAATTGTATTTTTGTAGCCTTTTCTGATTATTGTGAGTAGTCTTTTGAAATACTGCATCAAAATTTAACAAGTGGTAGTTTCTTAAAGGCTGATTGCAATGCGGAGTCTAAAACCATATCATGAATTTTCCTACTCTGTTACATTTAAACCCATTGGTCCTTCTTCCACGCTGAGTAATCTCTTACCCATGCATGATTTTGTAACGTGATGCAGTGGTCATTTGAAAAATATTGGTTTACTTAGCTACTCAGATCTTCCATATGTGGACACATTTCATTATTTAATGTCTAAAAGAAATCACACCATGAATCTCATTAGAAGTCTAAGCATTGGGAGGCTGTCAAATTCACTGTGGTGGACACAGGGTTTCCAAAATTCTTATTTTAATTTGAAAAGTTGAGTTTTATCTTTTGTAGCAAATACTCTCAGTGGTATTCCTGACCGAGCATGGCGGCTCATGCCTATAATCCCAGCGCATTGGGAGAGCGAGGCAAGTAGATCCCTGGAGTCCAGAAGTTGGAGACAAGCCCGGGCTACATGAAGAAACTCCCATCTCTGAAAAGAAAAGAAAAAAGAGAAAAGAAATTAGCCAGGCATGGTGGAACATACCTGTAGTCCCAGCTACTTGGGAGGCTGATGTTGGAGGATTGAGCCCGGGAAGCAGAGGTTGCAGTGAGTTGAGATCACACCACTGCACTCCAGCCAGGGTGACAGAGTGAGACCCTGTCTCAAAAAAAAAAAAAAAAAAAAAAAAGGTTTTCCTAAAAGTTAAAGGTTTACTTTGTTTATTTTGAGAAAATATCTGCCAAATACCCAAGACTGAATAACCACTCTTTGTTATTCATTCTTTCACGTGAAAGTGGGGATAGTGGTGAGCAGACTAATAACTATGTTTTAATCTAGAACACGTTAATATGTTACCTTACATGGCAAAAGGGGCGTGGCAGATGTAAGTCGGTTAAAGCCCTTAAGAAGATTATCCTGAATTACCTGGTTTAGCCCACTGCAGTCACCAGGATCCTTATGAGTAAAAGAGAGCGGCAGGAGATCTGAAGATGCTCTGATTCTGGCTTTGAAGATAAGGGTCCATGAACCAAAGAATGCAGGTGGCCTTTAGAAGATAAAAAATGCAGGAAAATGGATTCCCCCCACCCCACGAGTCTCTAGAAGGAACACAGCCCTGCTGACACCTTGATTTTACCCCAGTGAGACCCACGTTGGATTTCTTACCTCCAGAAGTGTAAGATAATAAATTTGTCTTGTTTTAAGCCACCAAGTTGGTGGCAGTTTGTTACAGTAGCAATAGAAAATGAATATGGTATTCCATGAAACAAACCAATTACTTCAACTCACAACTCAAACAATCACACAAGTGCTTCTCCTGAAAACAACGTAGTGTTTCCGTAAGCAGCACAAACGCTTTGTGTTCTTCCCATCCATTTTCTCACAGAATATTAAAATACAAACCAAGTGACGAGATTCCATACGTTTAATAATTTTGGTATCAAGATGATAATGATCTTGTAGAATGAGTTAGGGAGGTCTACCTCCTCTTCAATTTGGGGGGATAGTTTCAGTAGGACTGCTACCTGCTCTTCTTTGTACAACTTGTAGAATTCAGCTATGAAGCTGCCTTGACCAGGGTTTTTTGGGTTGGTAACGTTTAAATTACTGATTGAATTTTATACTTGTTATTGGTCTGGTCAAGGATTCAGTATCTTCCTGGTTCAGTCTAGGGAGGTTGCGTGTTTCCAGGAATTTTCATTTCCTTGAGGTTTTCTAGTTTGTGTTCCTAGAGGTGCTCATAGCAGTCTCTGAGGATCTTTTGTATTTCTGTGGGATCAGTTTTTATGTCATCTCTGTCATTTCTGATTGTGCTTACTTGTCTCTTATTTTTTTTTTGTTCATTGTTAATCTAGACAGGGATCTGTCTTGTTTAGCCCACTGAGTATCTACCCAAAGAAAAAGAAATCGTTCTACCAAAAAGACACCTGCACCTGCATGTTTACTACAGCACTGCTCACAATAGCAAAGTCGTGGAATCAGCCTAGGTGCCCATCAGTGGTGGATTAGATAAAGAAAAGGTAGTACAGGCCGGGCACGGTGGCTCACGCCTGTAATCCCAGCACTTTGGGAGGCCAAGACCAGCGGATCACTTGAAGTCAGGAGTTCAAGACCAGCCTGGTCAACATGGCAAAAGCCCATCTCTACTAAAAAATAAAAAATTGGCTGGATGTGATGGCAGGCACCTGTAATTCCAGCTACTCTGGAGGCTGAGCAGGAGAATCGCTTGAACCTGCGAGGTGGAGGTTGCAGTGAGCTCAGATCACTCCACTGCACTCCAGCCTGGCGATAGAGTGAGACTCCATCTAGGAAAAAAAAATTGAATGAGGTCATTAGGGTGGTACTCTAATCTGACAGGACCAAGGTCTTTGTAAGAAGAGGTAGAAGGATCAGATACAGTCCCCTCCCTCCGCACACACAGAAGAGAGGCCACATGAAGAAACAGTGAGAAGGGGGCAGTCTACAGGCTGGGAAGAGAAAGTGTTTGGGAGACACCCAGGGCTTCACGGAACAGTGCAGACTGCTGGGGTAGGTCCTCATTTTACAACCATCTTTAATCTCCACAACATGTCCTCCTTCTTATGGAGGCATGGGAAGAGCCAAAGTGCTACCGGACGAGAACTCAGCTTGTAGGTTCTTGGCCTCTCTAACCCCGAAGAATGGGGAAAGGGCCCCGGAGGAGCGGTGAGTTTACTGTTCAAATAAATATTGTGGTCCCAAAAAGTTTTGCAGAAGAGCGATCTATTAGACAGAGAGAGAGAGAAAGAAGACAGCTCCCATGCTGTCTTGGGAGGGGATCCAGAGAAGAAATTCATCCAGGTAGGAGCAGCTGGAGTTTTAACCCTTGAGTTATTCCCTCCCCATTCATGTTCTCGTCTAATGAGAGGAGCTCTCTCAAACTTCCTCTGGATTGATTGATCTTTGACTCTGATACCAGACTGGCTACTTGTTTTACAACCCTGAGTCACAGAGCCCTCGCCTCCCAGAGCTTTCCATGGGAATTTGGGATGAAAGAGCCCTGCCTGGCTTTCCCGAGCAGGGGAAGATTAGGCAAAGAACTTTACCTGACCCTCGTGGGGGAGGTGCCCACAGAGCCCCAGCTGCCTGAGGCAGGAAGCCTGGAAATCCCTGCATTTGAAACCACGTGCCTGGCAGACAGGAGAAGAGAAGTTTCTTTCTTTCTTTTTTTTAAAAAAGAACAAGATTATAGTTCATATTTCAATATACGACTTCTGCATAACCAAAAATTAAACCACCACAGTAAAATGAATGAGAAAAAACATATTTGCAATTCTAGACAAAATATTAGCATCATTAATCATAAATGAACTCTTCAGATATCAGTACAAGGAGACTAACATTACAAGAGAAGTGACAATAAAAGGAACAGAGGAAAATGGAATGGCACAAATGAGTTATAGGCTATATGATACAGTTAACAAAATAGCTGAGAAAGTAACGTCATTATAAATTACATTATCCATCCTTACAAATATTGATATCTGATGTTTGCACAGCTTTAGGAGATGAAGAAGTTTCTTTAACACAGTCCCTCAAAAGCACTCCCTTTCCCAGTGTCCTTTTGTACTTGCTGGAAAGGGGGTGTTACTGGGATGGTGCTGCGGGGTGCAGGGTTGGCCTTGGAGAAGGTGGTTGTGTCTCAGGGGCAGTGAGTGTCTCTTTTCTCAAGTCTGAGGACGCTCACTATTCAGATCAAAAAGCTTTGAATTTTGTAGTGGGGCTCAAGGAGTTACAAATAACAATTCTATCTTCCAAGAGAATTCCTGGTTCTGTTTGCAGCATGAGTTAAATACCACCCTGTATTAGTCTGCTAGGGCTGCCAAACAAACATCACAGATTGAGTGGCTTAAAAAACAGATATTTATTTTCTCACAGCTCTGGAGGCTGGAAGTCCATGATGAAGGTGCTGGCAAATTCAGTTTCTAGCGAGACTGTCTTCCCAGCCTGTAGACTGCCACCTTCTCACTGTTTGTTCATGTGGTCTTCCTCTGTGCGTGCACAGGGAGGAGAGCGTATCTGACATTTCTTCCACTTCTTAAAAGACAGTGTTAGGGTGTGTTGAGCCTCAGAGCATGCCTCTGGCCTTTTCCTGCCCTCCTTTCACCTGCCTTAATCCCATCAAATTAGGCCCTACCCTTATGACCTCATTTAATCTTAATAACCTCCCATTGACTCTCTCTCCAAATACAGTACATTGGGGTTAGGGCTTCAACATGCGAATTTGATGGGGGAAGAGAGATGCAATTCAGTTCATAACACATCCCAAACCATGTTGCTTTATGGGAAAAACTGAATAGAACTCAGGAAGAAATTTTAAAAGTGTTTGGTTTTTTTTTGGTTCTGAAATTTTATTAATTGACATTTTATACAAAGATATGTAATTTCTCTTTCTTTCACTTTTTTTTTTTTTTTTACAATTGTTTAAAAATTATACTTTCAGCTCTGGGGTAGATGTACAGAGCATGCAGGTTTGTTACATAGGATATATGTGCCATGGTGGTTTGCTGAATTCATCACCCTGTCTTCTACATTAGGTATTTCTCCCAATGCTATCCCTCCCCTATCCCCCATCCCCCTGCTATCCCTCCCCGAGCTCCCCACCCCTTGATAGGTCCCGGTGTGTGATGTTCCCCTCCCTGTGTCCATGTGTTCTCATTGTTCAACACCCACTTATGAGTGAGAACATGTGGTGTTTGGTTTTCTGTTCTTGTGTCAGTTTGCTGAGAATGATGGTTTCCAGCTTTATCCATGTCCCTGCAAAGGACATGAACTCATCCTTTTTATGGCTGCATAGTATTCCATGGTGTATATGTGCCACATTTTCTTTATTCAGTCTATCATTGATGGGAGTTTGGATTGGTTCCAAGTCTTTGCTATTGCAAACGGTACCACAATGAGCATACATGTGGGTGTGTCTTTAGAATAGAATGATTTATAATCATTTGGGTATATATCCAGTAATGGGATTGCTGGATCAAATGGTATTTTTAGTTTTAGATCCTTAAGGAATTGCCACACTGTCTTCCACAATGGTTGAACTCCCACCAACAGTGTAAAAGAGTTTCCTATTTTTCCACATCCTCTCCAGCATCTGTTGTCTCCTGACTTTTTAATGATCGCCATTCTAACTGGTGTGAGATGGTATCTCAATGTGGTTTTGATTTGCATTTCTCTAATGACCAGTGATGATGAGCTTTTTTTCATATGTTTGTTAGCTGCATAAATATCTTCTTTTGAAAAGTGTCTGTTCATATCCTTCACCCACTTTTTGATGGGGTCGTTTTTCTCTTGTAAATGTGTTTAAGTTCTTTGTAGAGTCTGGATATTAGCCCTTTGTCAGATGGGTAGATTGCAAAATTTTTTCCCATTCTGCTGATGGCTGGTTCACTCTAACGATATTTTCTTTTGCTGTGCAGACACTCCTTAGTTTAATTAGATCCCATGTTTCTATTTTGGCTTTCGTTGCCATTGTTTTTGGTGTTTTAGTCATGAAGTCCTTGCCTATCCCTATGTCCCGAATGGTATTGCCTTGGTTTTCTACTAAGGTTTTTATGGTGTTAGGCCTCATGTTTAAATCTTTAATCCATCTGGAGTTAATTTTTGTATAAGGTGTAAAGAAGGGATCCAGTTTCAGTTTTCTACATATGGCTAGCCAGGCTTCCCAACACTATTTATTAAATAGGGAATCCTTTCCCCATTGCTTGTTTTTGTCAGGTTTGTCAAAGATCAGATGGTTGTAGATGTGTGGCATTATTTTTGAGGACTCTGCTCTGTTCCATTGGTGTATAGCTCTGTTTTAGTAGCAGTACCATGCTGTTTTAATGTTTTGATTACTGTAGCCTTCTAGTATAGTTTGAAGTCAGATAGTGAGATGCCTCCAGCTTTGGGGTTTTTTTGTTTGTTTGTTTGTTTTTTTGATGAGGATTGTCTTGGCTATGTGGGCTCTTTTTTGGTTCCATATGAGTTTAATGTAATTTTTTCCAATTCGGTGAAGAAAGTCAATGGTAGCTTAATGAGGATAGCACTGAATCTCTATGAATTACTTTAGGCAGTGTGTCCATTTTCATGATATTGATTCTTCCTAACCATGAGCAAGGAATGTTTTTCCATCTGTTTGTGTCCTCTGTTATTTTCTTGAGCAGTGGTTTGTAGTTCTCCTTGAAAAGGTCTTCACATCCCTTGTTAGTTGTATTCCTAGGTATTTAATTCTCTTTGTAGCAATTGTGAATGGGAGTTGACTCATGATTTGGCTCTCTGTCTGTTATTGGTGTATAGGAATGCTTGTGATTTTTGCACATTGATTTTATATCCTTTGACTTTGCTGGAGTCGCTTATCTGCTTAAGGAGATTCTGGGCTGAGATGATGGAGTCTTCTTAACATGCAATCCTGTCGTCTGCAAGTAGAGACAATTTGACTTTCTCTTTTCCTAATTGAATACCCTTTATTTCCTTTTCTTGCCTGATTGCCCTGGCCAGAACTTCCAATACTATGTTGAATAGGAGTGGTAAGAGAGGGCACCCTTATCTTTTGCCAGGTTTCAAAGGGAATGCTTCTAGTTTTTACCCATTCAGTATGATATTGGCTGTAGGTCTGCCATACATAGCCCTCATTATTTTGAGGTACGTTTCATCAATACCTAGTTTATTGAGAGTTTTTAGCATAAAGTGCTGTTGAATTTTGTCGAAGGCCTTTTCTGCATTTATTGAGATAATCATATGGTTTTTGTCATGGTTCTGTTTATATGATGGATTACATTTATAGGTTTGTGTATGTTGAACCAGCCTTGCATCCCAGGGAGGAAGCCACCTTGATTGTGATGGATAAGCTTTTTAATGTGCTGCTGGATTCGGCTTGCCAGAATTTTATTGAGGATTTTTGCATCAATGTTTATTGTTGATATTGGCCTGAAATTGTCTTTTTTAGTTGTGTCTCTGCCAGCTTTTGGTGTCAGGATAATGTTGGTCTGATAAAATGATTTGGGAAGGATTCCCTCTTTTTCTGTTGTTTGGAATAGTTTCAGAAGGAATAGTACCAGCTCCTCTTTGTACCTCTGGTAAAATTCGGCTGTAAATCTGTCTGGTCCTGGCCTTTTTTTGGTTGGTAGGCTATTAATTGCTGCCTCAATTTCAGACCTTGTTATTGGTCTATTCAGGGATTCGCCTTCTTCCTGGTTTAGTCTTGGGTGGGTGTCAGTGCCCAGGAATGTATCCATTTCTTCTAGATTTACTGGTTTATTTGCATAGAGGTGTTTATAGTATTCTCTGATGGTAGTTTATATTTCTGATGGTAGTTTGTATAAAGTGGTGATAACCCCTTTATAATTTTTTATTGCATCTATTTGATTCTTCTCTCTTTTCTTCTTTATTAGTCTGGCTAGTGGTCTATCTATTTTGTTGATCTTTTCAAAAAACCAGCTTCTGGATTAATTGATTCTTTTGAGGGTTTTTTTGTGTCTCTATCTCCTTCAATTCTGCTCTGATCTTAGCTATTTCTTATCTTCTGATATCTTTTGACTTTGTTTGATCTTGCTTCTCTAGTTCTTTTAATCATGATGTTAGGATGTCGATTTTAATTCTTTCCTCATTTCTCTTGTGGGCATTTAAAAATGTTTTCTTATAACCTACTGTTAACACTCTTCAGAAGGCCAGATCTGCTCCTGAAGAAGTGAAGAAGCAAAGTGGTGCAAATGAGATGTGCCCTGAGGCCTGAGAACACAAAAGCAATTGTGGACCCTCAGTTTAATTTCTGTATTTGGCTTTTTGCATACACTGGGTGTCAAATAAATGCCACAGACCCACTTATGGGTGGCCTAAAAGAGAAGCTGGATGTATTTGATGTCAGAAAAGTTTCAAGTAGGATGTATTTGATGGATGTATTTGATGTCAGAAAAGTTTCAGACTGAACCGTCACACTGGAACCCCTTGGGAAAGCAATAGGGTTGTGTGCCTTGGGGGTCTGCGAGCAGCTCTTGCACTTTCTTGCTGTGTGATTTTGGACAAGTTAACTAAAGCCACATTTCAGTCTTTTGTGAAATAAAAAGATACGCAAGGTAACTAATGTTTATTATAGGGATCTGATCATCTAATGCATGTTGAAGTGCGTTTCACACTGTGCCATTCAAATTTTAATTTCAATATAATCATTAACTTAGAGGGCTTTAAGAGCAAGTGCGAGGGCAGCCTGACCATCAGAAGCAGGTCCCAGGAGGGAGAGTTAGGCCCAAATGCGGCGATGCTTTGCACCATACCTGCCTTCACTGCATTTCATCTCAGTGCTGAAAATCGGAGCTGAGACTCTGCCACCGTTCCTGTCTGTGGTGATTCTCATGCTGGTGGTGTCCTGAATGCACTTTGAAAATATGATGAAACCAGGTTCATTCAGGACATCACCTGCATTAGACTCACCACAGAAGATTGTTAAATATGCAGATTATACCCTCCCAGATGCAGATTTCTGATGCTTCCTTCCAGATCCCTGTAAAGAATCTCTCATGCTGCAGTCAAGGAATTCCATTTGTCAACACATGTCCAAAGTGGTTCTGATGCACATTCAAGTTTGAGAAGCATTGCCTTAAGCTCTTTGTGACTCAAGTTCTTTTCTTTCTTCTTGACACTTATGTTTAACGGTTTATTATAAAGGATATTTCAAAGGATACAGATGAAGAGATGTGTTGCATGAGGTATGAGGGAAGAGGCAAGGAGCTTCCACGCCTTCCGTGGGCGCGCACCCTCAAAGGACTTCCATGTGTTATCAATCAATCTAGAAGCTCTTAGACTCCAGTTCTCCTGGTTTTTTATGGAAGCTTCATAACATCAGCATTTCTTCTCCCTAGAGAATTCCTAGAATAATTCTTCTCTCCTCTCATGGGAAGGTCTTAAGACTCACAGTCAGGGCCGGGGGCTCTAGCAGGGACACTCTAGTCCCACTCATGCTGGTAATCTCAGCATTTAGGGAGGCCAAGGCAGATGGGTCACCTGAGGTCAGGGGTTCGAGACCACCCTGGTCAAGACTGCAAAACCCTGAATCCACAAAAAAGACAAAAATTGGTCGGGCATGGTGGTGATTGCCTGTAGTCCCAGCTACTCGGGAGGCTGAGGCAGGAGAATTGCTTGAACCTGGGAGGCAGAGGTTGCAGTGGGCCGAGATCGTGTCACTGCACTCTAGCCAGGATGACAAAACGAGGCTCCATCTCAAAACGAAACAAACAAAACAAAACACAACCAAAAACTCACAATCAGAAATAAGGAGAAGAGTAGAGTCCTGTTTTGGGGCAGGTGAAAAGAGGGCAGGAGAAGGCCAGAGGCCTGGCCCTGAGGCGTAATGCACCCAACGTTATAACAAAACACCTTAACGAGGCCAGTAACCATGGACGAATGCCAATATATATCATGACACCACAGGTCATTCCCTGCTTTTCAATCATGAATCCCTTACAGCAAAACAAAGATACACAATCATTCATAAGTGGTCCAGTCCACTCATTCTTGTGTGAATGTCTTGCACCCACCACAGTTGGGAATGTGCTGGGTGATACCTAAAACCAGCTTATCTCAGAGTATCATCCAAGGCCCACAGTGTGGGCCGCCACTATTAATTATTCAGGGCCCACATGCTCTTTAGTCAGCAGGTGATGAATCTTGCCAGGATTAGGTCCGTCTCTTTAAGGGAGTGGGTTCCCTTCTGTCCCAAGGTGTGTCTGGAGATACCACCTGGGAGCTGGATGGCCTTGATGCTTATGAATGTTTGTGTCTGCACATTGAAGAGTTAGATATTTATTATAGTCTTCACAGTCTAGGCTTGTTTGTATCTGTCCGCCTTGTGAAGGCTTCCTCTCGCTCAGGCTGGAGGACAGTGGAGTGACCTCAGCTCACTGCAACCTCCGCCTCCGAGGCCACTTAGGTTTTCAGGCTTCCCTTTATTCTTGTCAGGTTCTAAAAGCAAGCGTGGTCTTGGCAAATACATAGCTTCTCCCTTTCAGACATCTGGAATAACTGAAAGACGACGCGGTGTCATCTCTTGCTCTGAGACTCTTTAGAGTTGTTAATGTAATATTGGATTTCCCTCCATTTATAATCGTTTATTCATTTCTTTACCCATGGCTATTATTCCTCCTGTTTTCCATTTGCTATTTATTTTGACTCAAACTCTGACACTTATGGAAAGGACATTAGGTTTGGCCACTGTGCTGGTCTAGATTGCTTTCAGTAATACTAGTCTGGGCCAGATGGCGTGGCTCACGCCTGTAATCCCAACACTTTGGGAGGCTGAGGCGGGCAGATCACGAGGTGAAGAGATCAAGGCCATCCTCGCCAATGTGGTGAAATCCTGTTTCTACTAAAAATGCAAAAAATTAGCCGGGCGTGGTAGTGTGTGCCTGTTGTCCTAGCTACTTGGGAGGCTGAGGCAGGAGAATTGCTTGAAACCAGAAAACGGAAGTTGCAGTGAGCCAGGATCGAGCCACTGCACTCCAGCCTGGAGACAGAGGAAGACTCTGTCTCAAAAAAAAAAACAAAAACAAAAACAAAAAACACTAGTCTAGCAAATGCCTCTCCCTTAGTTCATCCCCATTCGTATCGGGTAGGGTTACATAGGTTCGAAACCAATGTGCCATTTTTACCACCAGGAAATATAGCTGTATTTATTCTTAACCCCAATTTTGCCACATGGGGTGAAGGCACAATCCACCCCTGTCAGCCCCTTAGGAATTCCGACACAGTTTAAAACACAATGAATGTTGCTTGCTTAGGATCATCTCTGCTTCCAGCACTTGTAGTTACAGCCCTCGGTCTATGACCACTGCATCAGGTAGGAGAGAGAAAAAATTTTTTTTCGAGGTGATATGGGAAAAAGAAAAAAATAGAGTCCATATACCAGTGTAGTCCTCCCTTGGCAAGCATTGCATAGTTTCCAGCTTGTTTCAACCCCCTCTTCCCCAAGTCAACCACAAAAACTGAAAAAAATCTAGCAGGGACACTCTAGTCCCACTCACACCGAGTGTGAGCACACGCTTGTGAAGGCATGCAGGCCAGCCCTTCCTGCTTTTCGCTCCTTCTGTTTTAGACGACTCGTGTTTTAATTGCCTCTTCTGCTTCTCCATCAAACTATTACTCTAAGGAGAGATCTCTCCGCCCATTGTTGGACATTATGGGCTGTACAGTGAGTTCCTTGGTCTGAGGAAATGATGATTAACCATCCAAATCAATGCACCATCATGTTCGGTTTTTTTGTGGCACTCTGAGCATTTTCATCTTCTACTGGGTAAGCAAAGGCCACTCACAAGTCCGTGTCTAATCCTGTCAAGATCCATGTGTAGCCCCCAGAGAAAAGCAGCATCAGTCTCAGGTGCCAGCTGTGTTCAGGGCCTTCCCACCAGTGAATAAGTCCCATGCCATTGGCAGTCTGTCTCTTTTGCAGAGAAACAGAACAGTTCTTACTGGCAGGCCTGAGAGAGTGCAAAAGGAACACTTCTTTTTTTTTTTTTTTTTTTGAGATAGGGTCTTACTCTGATCGCCCAGGCTGGAGTGCAATGGCACGATTTTAGCTCACTGCAGCCTCGACCTCCTGGGCTCAAGTGATCCTGCCACCTCAACCTCTCAAGCAGTTGGTGCTACAGGCACATGCCACCATGCCTAGCTAAGTTTTGTATTTTTTTTTAATAGAAACAGGGTTTTGCCATGTTGCCCAGGCTGGTCTCAAACTCCTGAGCTCAAGTGATCCTTCTTCCTGGGCCTCCCAAAGTGCTGGGGCCTCCCAATGGCATGAGCCACTGTGGCCAGCCAATGCCTTGATTCAGCTAATCTCCACACAGCTGCGGTAACCCCAAACCCACTCATTTCATGGACCAAGGTGGCCCATGTGAGCACATGGGGATCTCTTCTTGTTGACTCCAGTCACCTTCCTGACGTGGAAGGGAGTTCTTCTGATGGGCGTTGACTTGTTCTACTTTAATGCACCCACAAATTTCCATAGGGCCATACCTTGTGTGGGCATCCCTTTAATCATCCAGGTTTCCTTCTGCCAGAGTGTATAGTCAGGTCATTAGTCACTGCCTGTGAGTCTGTAAAAACCTAAACACAGTGATTTTTACCACGTTCTATCCTCCTGTTACTGTTAGAAAAGCAGCATGCAATTCCATCCACTGAGCTGATCTGTTTTTTTTTTCTTTTTTTAAAAAATATATATTTTATTGAATTTTATGTTCTGGGGTACATGTGAAGATCATGCAAGATTGTTGCATAGGTACATATATGGCAGTGTGATTTGCTGCCTTCCTCCCCTTCACCTATATCTGGCATTTCTCCTCATGCTGTCTCTCCCCAACTCCCCACCCCCTCTGTCCCTCCCCAGTTCCCCCCCAACAGACCCCAGTGTGTGATGTTCCCCTCTCTGTGTCCATGTGTTCTCATTGTTCAACACCCGCCTATAAGTGAGAGCATGCGGTGTTCGATTTTCTGTTCTTGTGTCAGTTTGCTGAGAATGATGGTTTCCAGGTTCATCCACATCCCTACAAAGGACACAAACTCATCGTTTTTTCTGGCTGCATAATATTCCATGGTGTATATGTGCCACATTTTCCCTGTCTAGTCTATCATCGATGGGCATTTGGGTTGGTTCCAGGTCTTTGGTATTGTAAACAGTGCTGCAATGAACATATGTGTGCATATGTCCTTACAATAGAACGATTTATAATCCTTTGGATATATACTTAGTAATGGGGTTTCTGGGTCAAATGGAATTTCTATTTCTAGGTCCTTGAGGAATCGCCACACTGTCTTCTACAATGGCTGAACTAACTTACACTCCCACCAACAGTGTAAAAGTGTTCCTATTTCTCCACATCTGAGCTTGATCTGTTTTTACCTTCTTTCTTACAAAAAAATTTTTATGATTAAAACTTTTTTTTTTTTAGACAAAGTCTTGGTGTCACCCATGCTGGAGTGCAATGGCATGGTCTCAGCTCACTGCAACCTCCATTTCCCAGGTTCAAGCGATTCTCCTGCCTCAGCCTCCCATGTAGCTGGGACTACAGATATGTGCCACCACACCCAGCTAAATTTTGTGTTTTTAGTAGAGACAGGGTTTCACTGTGTTGGCCAGGCTGGTCTCAAGCTCCTGACCTCGTGATCCACTTGCCTCGACCTCTCAAAGTGCTGGGATTACAGGCGTAAGCCACCGTACCTGGCCCAAAATTTTCTTTTTATATTTTTGTAGAGATGAAAACTTGCTATGTTGCCTAGGCTGATCTCAAACCTGAGAGCTTAAGTGATCCTTCTGCCTTGGCCTCCCAAAGTGCTAGGATTACGGGCGTGAACCATCATGCCTGGCCAATTTTTAAATAATTGATAATTTTGTGGGTACATAGTAGGTGTATATATTTATGGCATACATGAAATGTTTTGACACAGGGCATGCAATGCATAATAATCACATCATGGAAAATAGGGTATCCATCCCTTCAAGCATTTATCGTTTGTATTACGAACGATGTAATCAGTGTTATGCTATCTAGCACTAGGGCCTTATTCATTCATTCTAACTATTTTTTCCTACTTGAAACTATCCCCTCCACTCCTAACCCCTCCACCCCCCTTCCCAGCCTCTGGTGGTCATTCTTCTACTCTCTATCTCCACAGGTTTAATTGTTTTGATTTTAAGATCCCATAAATAAGTGAGAACATGTGATGTTTGTCTTTCTGTGCCTGGCTTATTTCACTTAACATAATGATCTCCAGTTCCCTCCGTGGTATTGCACATGACAGAATCTCAGTTTTACATTCTTTGATCAAAGTAGCAGTCTTCCAAACAGGATGTTGTGCATTCACTTGGAACTGCCGTCTGTAAACCAGCAGCTCCTTGTTGGTCAGTTGAGAGATGTTCACAGAGTGCTGTCCAAGTGTTGATAGATTCCAGCAGCACCTTACATAGCTCCAGCGTCAGTCCTAGGGGTAAACAGGCTTCTTGCTATGAGTATCTCCTTCTTGCATTTCTCTGCTTGGTTATTGCATTCAATAACCAAGGATTTGAATATTTTGCTTTTTTCTTATTTGCATTTCCTTAACCATCCAGTGAACGGCAAAATCCTGTTTAAACTATTTTCATTGTATTATGGAATACTTCTGTTCACTGCTATTCCCCTTAGAGAATTTCTCTGTTATGTCAATATCAATGACATAGCATTGATATTTCAGGTGTCAAACTCAGGACTCTTTATGTCCTTCAGCCATGGGGTAGTTTCAGTTACCACTGCATTAGCAAGGTAGTAAAGGCCCCTCAAGTGGAAGTTCTCTGGTCCAAGGTCTCAGTAGTTGCTGGTGGGAGGCAATCATAGGCCTTTGCTGTATGTCCTAGAAAATACTCCATAAAGGGCAATCAAACGGAGAATTTGTCCCTGATAGCACTACAGCTTCTGCTCTGTATTATGTGGGCTTGGGAAATCTTACTGGTTCCCATTTGGCATGTCCAATTAAAATTGCCTGAAGCGCAAATTTATGTGCTTTCTCTTTTACGGTACTAAGTAGGGAAAACATGCCCCAATCAGACACAGTGTTTATTCCTTTGATATTATCAGGTAAAAGAGACGCAACCATTTCACATGAAGTGTGTTCAAATATCCCAACCTGTAAAATTTATCAACTTTTATGCTTTTATGTTCTAGTTCCAGAAACTTCTCTTCTTCACCCCCAGACCATTTTACGCTCTCTTGTGCGAAAAAGAGGCTTTGGGTCCCCAACCAGAGGTCTGACTAAGGGACCCTGCCATCTCGTCAATACCTTGATTAACCAGTCTAATCATTGTCCCAGGCAATCCCAGGTGTTTTTTGTTTTTTTTTTTTTTTTGAATAATATTTACCTTTGGGCTTTAAAAATACCTCCAACTGTGAGAAGTGTGGCAAATGGTTTGGGGTCTTTAAATACTGAGGAATCAGCAGAGGCTCCCTTTGGTCCACTCAATGTTTGATGATATTATATTAGACTTTTGTTTCAACCCCATCAATTTTTATTTTATTAATTCCATTTTAAAGAACCAGCTGAATATTTTTATCCTGTTGGGACAAGTCCGATGACTCTCTTCTTTCTTTCACCTCTTAGTTTCACCCATCCGCAGTATATTTATTCTTTCTTTTATTATTATTATTATTTTTTTATGCATTTTAGGTTTTGGGGTACATGTGAAGAACATGCAAGATTGTTGCATAGGTACACACATGGCAGTGTGATTTGCTGCCTTCCTCCCCTTCACCTATATCTGTCATTTCTCCCCATGCTATCTCTCCCTAACTCCCCACCCCCACTATCCCTCCCCTAGTTCCCCCCAACAGACCCCAGTGTGTAGTGCTCCCCTCCCTGAGTCCACGTGTTCTCATTGTTCAACACCCACCTATGAGTGAGAACATGCGGTGTTTGATTTTCTGTTCTTGTGTCAGTTTGCTGAGAATGATGGTTTCCAGGTTCATCCATGTCCCTACAAAGGACACGAACTCATTATTTTTGATGGCTGCATAGTATTCCATGGTGTATGTGTGCCACATTTTCCCTGTATTTTTTCATTTTAGTTTTTTATTTTTTATTTTTCTGAGACTGGGTCTCTCTCTGTTATCCAGGCTGGAATGCAGTGGTGCAATCATGACCCACTGCAGCCTCCATCTCCCAGGCTTCAGTCATCCTTCCCCTGCCTCAGCCTCCTGGAGAAGCTGGGACTACAGCCATGTGCCACCACACCTGGTTAATTTTTGGATATTTTGTAGAGACAAGGTCTCACTATGTTACCCAGGCTGGTTGCAAACTCCTGAGCTCAAGTGCTTCTCCTCCTAGACCTCCCAAAGTGTTGGGGTTACATGTGTGTGCCACTGTTCCCAGTCTTTTTTTTTGGGGGGGACAGAGTCTCACTCTATTGCCCAGGCTCAGAGTGTAGTTGTGCAATCATGGCTAACTGCCACCTTGGCCTCCTGGGCCCAACTGATCCTTCCCTCTCAGTCTCCCAAGTAGCTGGCACTATAGGCATAGGCCACCATGCACAGTTAATTTCAAAATTTAATTTAATTAAAAAATTTTTTAAAGAAGAGGTCTCACTATGTTGCAGAGGCTGGCCTCAAACTCCTGGGCTCAAGCAATCCTCCCACTTCAGCCTCCCAAAGCCCAAAGTGCTGGAATTACAGGCATGAGCCACCATGCCTGGCCTCACCTTAGTTTTTTTTAATAACTGTTTAAAAATTTCTGTCCTGAGTCTTTTGACTTTCCCCTTCACCATTCTTTTTTTAATGAACCTAATGTTTGTATTAGCATCTGTAAAACCCATGGGAGGAAGCTGAGACAGCAAATTTGATAAGGCTTTTTTTTTTTTTCTCAGCAAGGCAATTTCCTTCTATAGAAGGGTGCAGCATAGGGATGCAACAATGGCAGCCACGCTACTCTTACTTGATTCTGCAGGAGTCATATTGCAGGCCCTTATAGAAGCGGCTCTCTTAACCATAGCATCTACCAGTACCTGGGTAATGGGCATACCCAGTGCGTGACTGGCTCTTTCATTATGCCGTTAGTCTCGCATGGCTTGGATACAAAGCACATCAGCTGCCTCATCTAGAGTGCTCCACTTGGCATTTAGAGGGGGAGTTGGACAGCCCCCTTCTCCGGGTAAACAGACTGTATAGTGGCAGCTTGGATCCAGTCCACGAGGCTGGCTGTTCCAACAGCAGTAAGCTCCTGTGTTTCTGGTCCATATATACCTGTCTTCCACCGTTCAACAGTGAGCTGTGGTTCCTGCATCATCTCAAACATGCTCTTCCACTCTGCAGCATTTAAAACCAAAGACACTGTCCCTCAATTATCTGCTCTCATAATCCAGCTTAGTAAAGGTTTCTCAGGAAACTGATGAGGCTGGTCTCCAAAATGGAGCCCTCCCTTCACACTACACCCCCTGGTTTCAGCAGTTACTTGGCTTTGCTTTTTCCCCACATTGACTACCGTCTTGGTGGCCACAGGTCTCAGAGATACTTTCTCTTGTCCCCACACAATTTTGCCCTTAGAGGCTGGTGGCCTGAGCTCATGCTGTCTGTAATTAAGTTTGGTCTAGTATTAAGATCAGACCCAGAATTCTTTCTAAATTTCATTTTAGCTATTACAGATAACAAGAACCAAGGGATTGAATATTTTGCCCTTTTCATATTAATTTTCATTTCCTTATGCATCCAGTGAACCAGCTCCTGGGGAGTTGGATCCGTCTCTAAATTCCATGGGTAACTTTTACTTTTAGGAACTGATTTCAACACGGGGGTGGCTTCAAACCACGGATGACCATGTGGTCACCCAGGAATCAAAGGTTTCTCATTCCCCACCCTCTCCTTATTTCTCTTCCCAAACCACATGTTTCTATGAGTGAGGGCTGTCCTAGCAAATTGAGCTTCCTGACACCATTCATTTCAGGGAAAATCTCTATTCTCAAACCATGGTTTTCTGCCTTCATACCAGCACAATGGTCATCAACGCGGAAGACTTCTGTGACCAAACATGTGTGGGTTTTCTCCAACACGCCAAGCAGTGGACTCTGGCTGGCATCCTCTCATTCAATTCTGACACTGTATACCTGAAGATGGTGTAGGATCCCAAAGGTTGAGGGCTCAGTCCTCAAGACTGCCCCCACTCCCCCACACCACTTGCAAGTGACTGACTGGCTTCAAGTTGGGTACAACTTGAGGGGTTTGGATTTGTCTGTCTCCTGTTGCTATCATTGTCAGCTACTCCGGAAAGGTAGTCAAACTCAAAGAGGGAGTCGTAGCCAACTGGATTAATGAGACAGCTAATTTACGGACAGTATCTATGGTTTTAAATGCTGTGGAGCGGAAGAGCATGTTTGAGTTGATGCAGGAACCACAGCTCACTGTTGAAAAGTTGAAGACGGTTATATATAGTCCAGGCGCTCAAGAGGTTACTCCTGAGGGAACAGCCAGCCTGATGAGACAAGAACTTGGAACTTGCTAAACTGTGGGAGTTAAAAGAGCTGTAATGCTCCTGCTCACTGAACTGTGGGCGGCTGGAGACAAAGAGCTGTAACACTCCTGCCTGCCGAACCATGGGAGTGAAAAAAGCCACAACAACAACGACTCAGCTAAACACTCACATTGATTGGTTTATTACAGGGGATTTTGCAAAAAATACAGGTGAAGAGATGTATAGCGTGAGGTATGGGGGGAGGGGCAAGGAGCTTGCATGTCCTTCCCGGTCACGCCACCCTCTAGAACCTCTGTGTGGTCAGCTATCCAGAAGCTCCTGGCTCAAGTGTTTCATCCATAAAAGAGCATTTTAATTTAAATGTTGTCAGATCTCCTGTGTAGGAGAATGATATGTGATTGAAATAAATTTCAATTTTTTAAAATAATTTACCACCAACTGAAAGTTATAACGGTCATACTTTTTATTCTCAATCAAGAAACCAGCTTGTGTACTTTTTATTTTAACAGTTAAACGCATAGGTACATGGTGGAGAGTCATCAATGCATGGAAATAACATTTATTTTCTGTATTGATTTCCTACTATTTAGAAATAGAAGCATTCACTATCTTGTTCTGGCCAAAATGTTTGCTTGCTGATGGTTTAATCTGAGACGCATGGTACAAGATGGAACTGACAGAATCGGCTGTCTCACGGTTAGGTCTGTTGGCAAGAAATCTCAGCCATCCGTGGGGCAGCACAGTGTCTTAGGACAGAAAGGGGCATGTAGGCCAATGCTGACAGCGACCAGGAATTGTAGGAATGCAGTGGAACGAAACTGCATCCAGTAAATGCCTTGCTCCAGCCTGTGGAATCCTTCTCATTTCATCGCCAGATGACAGTTAGGTCTTCCTTGACACATGATGCTGAGCTGGACCCTGCATTCACAGGATGATCCATTTTCCTGAAGCAAATTCCTGTGCTGCCAGAAGCAAGGGACAGGTTCCAGATGACTGCTGGTGACTCCTCTGTGAATCCCAATTTTCCACATATGATGACCATATGTCCTGGATTTTCTAGTCTAGACCCAATTTTATCTGATTTTATACTTTTCAATAGAATAAATAAATCTCTAACTAGATATGACATAATTCATCTTCATTTATGAGATAATGAATATTATATAACTATACTCACAGACCAGAAAAAAATATTTTTTGTCAGGTCAGACTTTCCAAATTTTGGTTCAGAAATCATGGTAATCTAAAAAGTCAGATGTGAGGCCAAAATATTTAATGATGCTAAAATGGGCAGGTAGAACTATCTCACGAGGAACAAGCCAAATAAACACAGGTCGGACTTGTCTGCTAAAGACAGCACCCATTTGTATAACTATGTATAAATACGCCTGCTGTCCATCGATGTTCTTCTACAAGTGGTTTTGTTAGTAGTCTGTTAGGAGATTTTTTAAGCTGGGAACCACTCCCAGCTAAGGTAATGCTGGAAGATGGGTTTAAGAGAAGCAGCAGGCATGCCCGGCTACTCACTGGAATTCCTTTTACAGCATCTGTCTTTAGATCCCATCTATTGCTTCTTCCTCAGTATTGATTTTCATGGACAAGACTTCACCAGCCATTGTTGGTCTGAGTTTCTTTCATGCTCCTGGGCAACACACGAAATATTTAATACTTCGTGTTTCTTCTTCTTTAGATCTGCCCTGAGAAGTTGATATAAGCTAAATCCCTGGTTCCAGCTCAACTCTGATTTTAGTTTCCAACCCTCTTGGTGCTCTTAGAACCATTTTTCCCTTGTGCCGGATTTTGTAATACGTGACCATGATGTCTGAACCAAAAATTGGAATGTCTTATAAGGGATTTATGTCTCTTATTTGTGCATTTATTTATTTGAAATGCCTTATAAATGGGGACAACCTACTTGAGAGTCAGTTATCAATTTAATTAATCACTTTTACTTTTCTGGCCTATGTATTGTAAGGGGTCTGTGTGGTCCTCGGTTTTTTGGTAGATCTCTATAGGTGACTCTTGGCTGTGCACATGGCCCATGAGCCCTGCAGCTCTATCTGCTCATGCCCTGCCATGCTTGGGACACAGAAATATCTTTGAGAAATATCTATGAGAGTACCTTCTGCTGCAGTTATCCTCTCTGACATTTGAACCCCCCAAGAGGTTCTGCTGGAAATCAGAAACCAGTCTCCCTTGCTTTTTGCTTCCATCCTAATTCTGAAAGAATCCTTCTCACATCCAATGGACAAAGGTAGGATTCTCCCTTCAAATTTTTGCCCAAGACCTTGTGTCTCCACACCTAATCTTCTCTTCACTCTGGAACACAAAATCCAGGCAGGCTCATTCTCTGTTTCTGTTTTTTGCCTTGCCAAAAGCTTTCCCCAGTGCAGCCAAGTCGCTGGATACTGGGAGAACAATGAGCATAACATGTCTTAATATCTCAGAAGTACTAACTGCATGGCCACTTAAGTGAGCAATCTCTTAATAGCTTATAATTCTCTTAATAGCTTATGATTCTTGTGTAATTTTTCCCAAGTGTCTTTCCCTCCTCTTGATACATGTTCTGGAAACTAAGAACAAATCTGCAATCCTACTGAATCTCCTTGCAAATAGAGCCCCTTCACTGCAGACTGTAATATAAACCCTTTCAGATGCTATTTTCTTGCTTTTGGTTCCTTTTGCAGAACTCACACTTTTAAGGAAAATTTTAAAACAGGATTGCAAACTAGTATGGATTGAATTGTATCACCCCAAAATGTATGTTGAAAGTCTAATTCCTAGTACTCAGCATGTGACCTTATTTGGAAATAGGGGTTATTGTGATGTAATTAGATGACGTCAGATGGGAATAGGGTAGGTTCCTAATGAGTATGACTGGTGTTCTTTTAAGAATTTGGCCACGTGGCTGGGCACAGTGGCTCATGCCTGTAATCCCGGCACTTTGGGAGGCCGAGGCAGGCAGATCACGAGGTCGAGAGATTGAAACCATCCTGGCCAATGGTGAAACTCCATCTCTTCTTAAAAAAACTATAAAAATTAACTGGGCGTGGTGGCACACGCCTGTAGTCCCAGCTACCTGGGAGGCTGAGGCAGGAGAATCACTTGAACCCAGGAGGTGGAGGTTACAGTGAGCTGAGATCATGCCACTATACTCCAGCCTGACAACAGAGTGAGACTCCGTCTCAAAATAATTAATAATAATAATAGTAATAATATGCCATGTGACACAGAGAGGGGACCAACACAGACTGGGTGGGGCCTATGGGAGAAGATAAGGAAAAATAACTAATGGGTTCTAGGCTCAATACCTGGGTGATTTGCACAACAAACCCCCATGGCACAAGTTTACCTGTATAACAAACCTGCACGTGTACCCGTGAACTTAAAATAAAAGTTAAAAAAATTTATAATTCAAGAAAAAGTAACGGAATATGGCCATGTGAAGATGGCAGGTTGGGATGATGCACCTACAAGCCGAGAATGCCAAAGGCTGCTGGCAGACCACCTGAAGGTGTAGCCAGGCCAGGAAGAATTCCCCTGCAGGTGTCAGGAGGCAGCACGACCCTGCTGACACCTGCATCCTGGACTTCTCTTCTCTGGACAAATTTCTGCTTATAGTCACTTCGCGGTACTTGGTTAAGGCAGTCCTAGGAAACGAATACATATATCATTCATAGCTTAGATTATTTATGGTTTTGAAAAATAGAGGTATAACATAAATAGTGACATACATAAAGTAAACATATATGTATTTTAAGTGTATTGTTGAATTTTTATGTGTACATTTTAATAGTTTTTACTATGCTATGTAACTGTCATTTAGATCAACAGACAAATTATCTCCAGGACGCGAGAAGACTGCTTTGGGCTGCTTCCCAGTCAATAGCATCTTCTTTGACCCCAAGAGGTAACTGATATTTTGACTTCGATCACTCTCATTGGTCATGCTTATTCTTGAACTTTACATAAATGGAATCATAAACATGTGCATATTTAGTGTCTGGCTTCTTCTGTTCAACATAGTGCCTGTGAGATTCCTTCATGTTATTGTGTGTACCTGCAGTTCATTGGCTTAGATTGAAGAATGATGAGCTGTTCACTGCTCTGAACATAAATTGGCTCCCTCTTGGTTTTGCTATGTAAATTGCTTCCATGACTTGTTTAACTTTGTGATATAATTTTTATAAAATTTAAAAACTTTATAAAATTTCTAAATGACTGGAGCTGTCAACATAAGAGAGTTGCAATGACTCGGTTTTTTAAAAAATTAAATACACATGTGCTTGACCTCAGCGACATGATAGAACGAAATTAGGTATTGTAAACTAGAAGAGACATGCATGTAAATTACATACCTCGCTGAAAAGGCTGTGTTGGAGCTCTTGGTTGATTCCAGAAAATTTCAGGAGAAAACAAAAAGTATTTGGTTTAAAAAGCATGGTGAATTCTCTTTGACCCAGCAATTACAAATCTAGGAACTTATCTCAAGGAACTAACTTGCAAATAGACATGCAGAAACATTTATTACAAGGATGTTACATTTATCCGTACTTACGGCAGGGCTGGGGAGAGAGAGGAAAGTAGTGGTAGGAGAATTTGGTCAAATAAATTAAGGTACATTCATGAAGTGAAGCCAATGTATTGTTCTCATCTGTCCTTAAATTTAGTACGTTTCCGTTTAAGATCAACAATGGAATATTTTGCAGTGCTTGTAAATTACCTATGTGTTTTGGAAGAACATTTAGTGATGTGGAAATGTTGCCTACATATTGTTTATTGGCAAAGTTGTTACAAAACAAACACGGGATAATCTCATTTTTGTAATAACAGTATGTGAATCTAGAACAAAGATTAGAAGGCGAAATACCAACTTCTTAATTAACAGGGGTTACTTCTTGGTGGTAGGATTATGGGTGATATAAATTTTCCTTGTGCTTTTGGCTCTTCAAATTTTTGATGTTTTTAAGATAAAACTATTTCTTTTTTATTATACTTTAAATTCTGGGGTACATGTGCTGAATGTGCAGGTTTGTTACATAGGTATACACGTGCCGTGGTGGTTTACTGCACCCATCAACCCATCATCTACATTAGGTATTTCTCCTAATGCTATCCCTCCCCTAGTTCCCCACCCAATGACAGGCCCTGATGTGTGATGTTCCCCTCCTGTGTCCATGTGTTCTCACTGTTCAATGACCACTTATGAGTGAGAACATGTGGTGTTTGGTTTTCTGTTCCTGTGTTAGTTTGCTGAGAATGATGGTTTCCAGTTTCATCCATGTCCCTGCAAAGGACATGAACTTATCCTTTCTAATGGCTGCATAGTATTCCATGGTGTATATGTGCCACATTTTCTTTATCCAGTCTATCATTGATGGGCATTTGGGTTGGTTCCAAGTCTTTGGTATTGTGAACAGTGCTGCAATAAACATACGTGTGCATATGTCTTTATAATAGAATGATTTATAATCCTCTGGGTATATACCCAGTAATGGAATTGCTGGGTCAAATGGTATTTCTATTTCTACATCCTTGAGGAATCGCCACACTGTCTTTCACAGTGGTTGAACTAATTTACGGTCCCACCAACAGTACAGTGTAAAATTGTTTCTATTTTTCCACATCCTCTCCAGCATCTGTTGTTTCTTGACTTTTAATAATCACCATTCTAACTGGCATGAGATGGTATCTCACTGCGGTCTTGATTTGCATTTCTCTAATGACCAGTGATGATGAGCTTTTTTGTTTCTTGGCCGCATAGATATCTTCTTTTGAAAAGCGTCTGTTATATCCTTCTCCCACTTTTTAATGGGGTTGTTTTTGTTGTTGTTGTTGTAAATTTGTTTAAGTTCTTTGTAGATTCTGGATATTAGCCCTTTGCCAGATGGACAGATTGCAGAAATTTTCTCCCATTCTGTAGGTTGCCTGTTCTCTCTGATGATAGTTTGTTTTGCTGTGGAGAAGCTCTTTAGTTTAATTAGATCCCATTTGTCAATTTTGGCTTTTGTTACCATTGCTTTTGATGTTTTATTCATGAAGTCTTTACCCATGCCTATGTCCTGCATGGTATTGCCTAGGTTTTCTTCTAGGGTTTTTATGGTTTTAGGTTTTATGTTTAAGTATTTAATCCACCTTGATTTAATTTTTGTATATGGTGTAAGGAAGGGGTTCAGTTTCAGCTTTCCACATATGGCTACCCAATTTTCCCAATACCATTTAATAAATAGGAAATCCTTTCCTCATTGCTTATTTTTGTCAGGTTTGTCAAAGAGCAGATGATTGCAGATGTGTGGCATTATTTCTGAGGCCTCTGTTCTGCTCTATTGGTCTATGTATCTGTTTTGGTACCAGTACTATGCTGTTTTGCTTACCGTAGCCTTGTAGTATAGTTTGAAGTCAGGTAGCATAATGCCTCCAGTTTTGTTCTTTTTTCTTGAAATTGTCTTGGCTATATGAGCTCTTGTTTGGTTCCATATGAAATTTAAAGTAGTTTTTTTCTAATTCTTTAAAGAAAGTCAATGGTAGCTTGATGGGGATAGCAATGGATCTATAAGTTACTTTGGGTGGTATGCACATTTTCACAATATTGATTTTTCCTATCCATGAGCATGGGATGTTTTTTCATTTGTTTGTGTCCTCTCTTATTTCCTTGAGCAGTGGTTTCTGGTTCTCCTTGAAGACGTCCTTCATATCCCTTGTAAGTTGTATTCCTAGATATTTTATTCCTTTGTAGCAATTTTGAATGAAAGTTTACTCATGATTTGGCCCTCTGTCTATTATTAGTGTATAGGAAGGCTTATGATTTTTGCACATTGATTTTGTATCCTGACACTTTGCTGAAGTTGCTTATCAGCTTAAGGAGATTTTGGGTTTTCTAAATATACAATCATGTCATCTGCAAACAGATAATTTGACTTCCTCTCTTCCTGTTTGAATACCTTTATGTCTTTCTCTTGCCTGATTGCCCAGGCCAGAACTTTCAATACTATGTTGAATAGGAGTGGTGAGAGAGGGCATCCTTGACTTGTGCCAGAAGATAAAAGCATTTCTTTAAAAATGCATAGAAAATAACTACCTGTTTTAAAGGTCATCTTCACTTTGCAATAGATGATTTGATGTGAAAGCACAGCAGTTTTGGATTATCATCCATCTGAGGTAATTTTTAATATAGTTCACCTTTATTGTACATTATTTTATACAGGCAAAGGTTAACTTTTAATTACATTTTTAATGTTTTCAGAAAAATCCTACTTTTTAATGGTAAAACAAGTAATATATATTCATGTATATATATCTATATCTATATATATAGATATATATATATATCTTCTGTATGAGCCCCATGAGCAAAACCTATTTTTCTCTATTAGCATCATGTAAAGAACTGGGTGGGAATATCGACCTACCTGGCCCAATGCTGCTCTGCTTGCTTCTGGAAAGGAAAGGCAGTCTCCTTCTTGTAACCAGGAATGAGTACACAGGTTTATTGCAGGGAGTGTGGATTTTAAGGCGGTATGTAATGGAAGAGGGTGCTGTAGCCTGAATGTTTATGTTCCCCCAGATTTCATGTATTGATACCGAATCCCCAATGCAATAGTGTTAAGACATGGGGCCTTTGGGTGGTGATTAGTTCATGAGAGCTCCACTCTCCACTGGATTCGTGCTGTTACAAAAGAGGTGAGGGAACTTGTTTGCCATTCCAGCTATGTGAGGACATAAAGTACCACCTATAAAGAACAAGCTCTCACCAAGAACAAGCTCTCACCAATCAACAAGCAGATTCAAAAACATTGAATCTGCTGCCTCCTTGATCTTGGATTTCCCAGCCTCCATAACTGTAAGCAATAAATTTCTGTCGTCTATAAGTTACCCAGTCTAAAGTGTTTTATTAAAGCAGCCTGAATGAACTCACAGGGAAGTTTCTAGGTATTTCAGTTTTGAATAGTTTGAAATCATAATTTCAGATTGGAATTGAATGGAAAGAACCGAGAACACTGGGTCCCTGTGGAAACACAGGAATCTGAGACAGAAGACTTGGGTGTGAGGAATGAATGAACAGTGGTCCCTGATGGTGCCTCCTGATTTGAAATCTGCAGCTGAGCATTTTCACTTTGTCATCTCAAATTCTTCTTGTATTTTTGTCCTTTTTCCTCTGGTATTTTTTTTATATCACTCTTGTGTGTCTTAGAGATGAGAAAGCAGATGTTTGGTTTGGTAAGACTTTCAACATCTGGTGTTCACTACAGTCCTGTGAAAGTTATTGGTTTTGTTCTCATCTGTCCTCAAACTTAGTGTGTTTCCACTTACGCGCAACAATTTTATGGAAGTTTGAAACAGAATAAAAGTATTATATTTTTGATATTTTTCTTGTGTCTATCATAGTCATCTCTTAAGCATTCTCTCCTTTTCCTTCTTTCTTTCTGTCTTGCTCTCTCTCTCTCTCTCTCTCTCTCTCTCTCTCACACACACACACACACACACACACACACAACCTAAAGGCAGCCATATGGAGACATTAAATGCACAGAATTCTCATAACTTTATGACATTTTTATTTGTGACTATCCTCCTTCCCATTTAATTTTCTTATCAAATACTACTGTTCTTCAGATCAAAACTAAGAAAGCAACAAATCTTTCCCCTTCCCATTGCTGATCTGTTTTGCTGGTTTGTTTCTTGCTGCCATGAATTTTCCTCTTCCTGGTGAATGCGTTGATTCTCATTAACTTTCTTCTGCGGCCCTCGTATTGAGACGGGCCCGTGCAACAAGGGCCCAGGGCTATATTACAATGAGATGCAGAAGACGAACACGCATGCATTTAGACATCCTTCCACTCTACAGGATTCTTAAGAACCTGATGTAGTCAACACCTTGGCTTTATGTGACCAGAAGTTCAGGAGTAGCTGTCCCTGTTGTTTGATGACTGCAGGGACTTTTTTCTGTTGGTATCAGGTTCATTGAACAAGCAGATGGTTACTGGTGACTTGGGGACTCAGTCTTAGGAGTCCTTCCTCTGCAATCCTGCTCTTATGACGTGCTTCCGGCAATGAACCCACTACTTTCTTTTGTAGAACATTCTCCATGGGTTTTAGTTATTTAGAATTTCAGACAAGAAAGTTGGCTAGCCTACTGAAGTCCTTTTTTTTGAGTTGCATTTTTATGTTTTTACCATTGATGTCTGCTCTTGTAATCTTATCTCTTCTTTCTCCAATTGATTTTCCAGTGAGAAGTCACTAAGTTTGTCATCATATTCATGATCTTGGGCTGCCAGGTTTAGCAAATAAAAATACAATATGCCCAGTTAAATTAGAATTCCAGATAGAATGCAAATACTTTTTAGTACAAGTATATCCCATGCCATATCTGAGACATATTTATACTATACAATTATCATTATCTAAAATTCAATTTTAATTGGACATTCTGTATTTTGTCTGGTAATTTTACTTTTATTTGATTTTGCCTTCAGGGCCTGTTCTCACTGAATTAACATCTTCTCAAAGAATAACTGAGGAGATCCAGCTCAATCCGTCATTTTTCCCCCGCTTTGTGGTTATAAGTTGTTGGTGCAGAAAGTTAAGACGTCTGATGAAAGTGAGTCTTCTGGCATTTTCTGTGGCATTTGATATGCTCTACCTGACCTCTGGGGCTTTACGCATGGTATATATGTCTGGAATTTTCTCTCCTCCCTTAACTCCCACTCTCATTTCTTTGGCTTTTAACTCTTCATCAAGTTTCAGTTTCAAGGTCATTTCTTTCCTGTGAGATCCTTTCCTTGGCTAGACGAATACCAGGAGGAAGCGTTTGTCCTCTGCATGCACACAGCATACTGAACTACCCTTCTGGGAACTTGCTCATGGAACTAGGTCTGTGAGGAGGAGACTATGTCTTTCTAGGTCATTGTTGTATCCTCACTCGGTGTCTAGCGTAGTCCTTAAATGAATGAATACATTCAGACGACTCAGAGCTGGGCCAGAGGAATTGGTGAACTTGCACAGTCTCCAGTATAAAATTTCATAAGTGAAAATGAAGGCAAACATGCTTGATTCTGGGAGAATGGACCATACCCAGAGGAGAGGGATGCTTTGAAATAGAGCAGACAGCTTTCAACCATAGTGTTCTCTGGCCCATACTCCATGGAGTTGCCTAAATCTCAGGGCAAGGGGACTCCAGGAAAGAGTCAGGTGAGGAACAGCCATTCTTCTAGAGCCTCTCTAGATTGCTTATGCCATCGTCAGCTCTGTAACAGCAGCTGATCCAGGAGTGAAGACTGTACCTTTGGAGTGTGGCCACGGCACTCTTAACACGGGCATCTGTGCTATCATCTGTAGCAGGTGGTGCTGGTGTAGCTCACAGCTTTGGATTCCTCTGAGACAGGCATTATCTACTCTGGGAGCTTAAGCAGGACAGAAGGAAAGGACGGACACCCATGGCAAGCACAAGCATCAGTTCCAATACCCCTGGGAGCCTCCCAGAATTCTGGAAGAGTTATCTAAGAGGAGACTAGAGTTTTGGCAAAGCAGCTGGAGAACAAAGCCAGAAAAATCCTGCTTAAAACATATGGTGACCCTATTTATCCCCTGGCTGGTGTGGCCTGAGAGACATCGGCTGTATCCACATTTGCCAGCCTCTTTGTTTAGAACATTCATAAATAAAGATGATGGCTAATTCTTTCTCTTGCACTCTACAGGGTAGGGTAGTTTATAGTTTCTCTCTGTAATTAAATTGTAGGCTCTGGAGGAGTGGAGAATTTTATGAGTCAGAGGAAAATCTGATAAACTGGCCTTGTCCTCGTTTGAACAGGGTTATGACAATATGTCATGTAAGGGTGTTATTTATTAGTATTTTTTAGAAGTAATTTGCCTCTTTTTATTTTATAATAGAATAGGCCTTTCAGATAATCATGTAGACTTTCTTCTAATTAAAATAGCCTATGCCTGTGCAAAACAGAAAAGGTAGGACTCATTTTCCTGCTTTGGGTTTGGAGGAAAATGAGCGGACGCAGGATAAGAGGATGTGATGAACACGTTCTGACTTCCCTTAGGATGGCGTGATTTTTTTCTCCTCACTATCTAATGCAATGCCAACATTTACATGTTCCTACAGAGACAGTAAACGGAAGGAGAATGGACAGTAGATGAAGCGCTGCTGTTCTGGTGAATAGGTGGGGTCACTGCAGCAGTTTTCTAGCTCCAGAGGTTATGGCAGGTGGTGGAGTGGGTGACCCGTGGGAGTGGGCTCATACATTGTAGAGACCTTTCTGTGGGACATGTGGAGCCCTGGTGTGACATCTTTGCTTAGCTAACAATACCGTTTATGACAAAATTTTTAATATTTGTTTTAAGCTGTAGTTGAAAGGGAAATAGTTGTAATAGGGAGCAGAGAGTGGTTACGATACTGATTATGAGAGGAATTAGCATCTCATTTTCTTCTCAAATCTACTTGCAAATATGAATTTGCATCAAGATTGTGCCATTTGAACCCTGACCCACTTCCTACCCCGCCCCCCACTCCTAGGCCCACTTAATCTATGCCATACATTATAGCCCGCTGGAAACTTCTAATGCCTTGATCCCAGAGAAAACAATTCCTGGCTGATTAAACCAGAATCTTTAGGGTGAGGCCCAGGCATCAGCTATTTAATAAAATTTTCCAGGTGAGTGTAATGTCTAGCCCCGATTGAGAAAAATTTTTTTTTTTTTCTGGAATGTACAAAACTCTTTGCAGACTCAGAGTGTTGACGATACAGACCAGATTGCAGAAGAAGACTGTAGGTCTCTCAGAGGTGGCTCAGCAAGCAGCCTGGAAGACCCAGCAAGGTGGTGGCGGGCAGCACTTATGCCAGGCACCATTCCGCCTGCCCTGTATGTGTGAGTGCTGTGCCAACCCAAGGGTCAGTGGCGGGGCCTTGCATATCGCAAACATCTACACACAGACGCCAGCACTGTTCTGTTTTTCTCCCCAGTGTATTAGGAAAGCTTTTTAAGTTTTTCGATCTTGGTAACCTACTGAATACATGTCAATTATGGAAAAGGAAATAATCAGCCAAATTTGGCTCTCCAGATGCGTGCGTGCGTGCGTGCGTGTGTGTGTGTGTGTGTGTGTGTGAGAGAGAGAGAGAGAGAGAATGAGGCAGAAGAAGGCAAAGAGAGGGAGAGCATATGTCTCTTGAGGTTTAATTTTTCTCTAGGAACTCATCCTAAGCAAGCATAGAGTGGAGAGGGAAAACCTGCACTTTGAAGAAAAGCTGCTGTCCTGGTGCAGAGGTGAGGTCCTTGTGGCAGCTGTCTAGCTCCAGGGGTACAGCATGTGGTGGTGGCCAGCGGGAATGAGCTGATGGAATGCAGAGTCTTTTCTGTGGGACACGTGGAGCCCAGGTATGAAGCCTTTGCCTGGCTAGGCTTGATGGTAAGTGAGAGTATCATGAGTCACCCTCACCAGGACCTAGTGGCCATTCTCCTTGGGATCCTGAGATCAGTCAGGGAGGGATGTCTTATTTAAGGGGAACGTATACACAATCTTAATGTGATGGCCCTGAAGTCAGAACCAGATGCTAGGTATAGTTTCAGTATAACCAAGCCCTATCTATATGGGCCCGGAGCGAGAAGAGCCGCAGATGTGGGCAGGTTGGTGGTTTCACGGAGGATGGTAGATTAAGAGACCAAATATAACGAGGGGATATCCATGGTTAGAAGGACTGTAGAAGTAGAATGTGCTATGCCCGATTAATGATCTAATGTGCAAATGTACAATTAATGATTTTATGGGCTGGATGATATCCATGAGGAGGACGTTTGTATGTGTTGTTTGAATTTAATGTGCTATAGTCCAATGTGATAATACAGTTCTTGCTTGTAAGCATGTTCTCTGGCGTTATATGCATGTTTTGGTGTAATGTGCTATGTATGATTAAGCATGTGTAGTACTATGTATTATTCATGGGGATAAACAATCTTGTTGGCTTGGGAATCTTAGACAATTCTGTCCACCACATGGATTCCACCCCACCACGGGAGGCAGGCGATGGCCCGGCCTGAGACCAACTCAGAGAGGGAAACTTCCGTGATGATTCCGTAAGTCTCAGTAAGGTGTCTTCTACAGGGCTCTCCCAAGCCCACCCAGCTAGTCACCTTACAACTCATCTTCTGTGAAGAAGGAGTTGGGTCGTTGTTTTCTACGTGAGAGTCCTGAAAAGATGTAGCCAAGGAAGCATGGAAATAAGAGGGTTTTTCTAAAGCTGTTGGTTGGAATGAAAGAAAGAATAAAACGAAAGATAATTTGCAAATATCTATTCCAGGTCATTTCACTCTGAGGAAATGTTTTATTCATGCTGGGATCACAAAGATTTGAACATTTCTCTTGAGTCGTTTTCATTCATTTTATTTTACTATTAATTAAAAAAAATTATAATCCGGCCTCAGCAGCCTCAGACCTCTGTGACCAAAATACATCCATGACCTTTAATATGATTAATTATCATAATACTGTGTATATGGTCTTGCTGTGAGAACCTCCGGAGGTCCCCTTTAATTGCACAAAAACAATGGCAGGGTGACAGCAACAGCTTTTAGGGTGGAGTTTCAGCCTTGAGCAGCACCTCAGGGAAATGACAATGGGCCTCTTCATCCCACTGTAATTGAGCTATATAGATTTATCCCAGAGGATTCTCTGTGGAGCGAGAAGATCCCTGAGATGTAATAGTTAATATCCGTGGTGCTACAGCTGTTATTTACCAGCCTGTGAAGCCCATTTTCTTGGGTTACCAAATGATGGACAGTAATGAAATATGTCTTCATCAAGCAAGTACCAGTGTAATGTTATTATAGACACAGCATCAGAATCTGTACTAATCTGTACTCATGAAACTTTCGATTTCTTCAAGGAAACACAGAACCTTAAGTAGTAAGGGAAAACCGTGTGTGCTATATATCAAGATCAACAGTGAAGAATAAAAGTGGTTAGGATCAGTTGGGGCAAACTGCTTGGAATAAGTAGGAGTTGAGAGAGGCCCGAAGGTTAAGGGGGATGAGAAAAAAGGTGAAGGATATCGGACTCTGGGTGAGGGAATTGGTAAGCAAAGGTCTGGGGGTTAGAAAGAGGATGTTATATTTCAGGGACAATGAAGCGACTGTTAGCTTGTGCATTTGTTTCCTGAGGCTGCCGTAACATATTACTATAAGTGTGTTCTCTCACGGTTCCAGAGTGGAGAAGTCCTGGAAGTTGCTGGCAGGGTGGGTTCCTTCTGGAGACTCCAAGGGGGAACTTGTGCTCTGTGCCCTCCAGCTTCAGGAGGTAGTCTGCACTCCTTGGTGCTCCTTGGCTTGTAGTTGCATCCTTCCCGCCTCTGCCCCTGTCTTCACATGTCCTTCTCTCTCGGGTCTCTGTGTCTTTAATCCCTCCTTCATTTCTCTTTTAAAGACACTGATCATTGAGTTTAAGGCCCACCCTGAATCCAGGACGGTCTCCCCCAGAGATACTTGATGAATGACATCTGCAAAGACCCTATTTACAAGTAAGATTACATGCGCAGGCAGCAGGGGTTAGGATTGGATGTATCTTTCGGCAGGACACTATCAACCCACTACAGACAGTAAAAGGGGATAAGGTTGAATGGATGGAGAGGTCTGCTTGTGCCAGTTCCTGAATTTTTGTGTCATAGTGGGGATTCCAATATAAACTTCTCAGCTATCATTAAACAATGGACATTTTGGGGGGAAGGATAAAGGAATGAGCTCATGTGGGGTAATTTGCATTGAGTAGTGAGGAGAAATTAATCTGAAGGCCAGAGAGTCAAGGTGCATGAACATGGACCAAGGACTATAGGTCATTCTTACCTGGCAGGGGAAATACGATGATCACTAAGAATTGTATGTCATCATTAGTAATAAGTGGTGATTTGCATATATCATGGGGTATCTTGCTCAGATTTGCCTCTAACTTAAGACCATAGGGTTCCTCCTATGGTCTTGAGCCACAGCCAAGGTGACATCTACACAGAACTCTTTCTATACTAGCAAAAATCATCCTTTGTTGCATCCTAGCATAATGCAGGTGGAAATGGAGTATATGACCTCTCAGGTTTGGGGAACAACCAGTAGAGGAGCATGATGCTTTGAAAGCAACAGGTACAAAATATTTCTCTTTAATTAGCTAAGAGTTAGAATCAAGGAGAACCCGGAGCCAATGTGGCCAACATCAGGGGCAAAGAAACTTGGCTGAGACGTAGGTGTGCAACCACACACGCACTAAGTCAGGAGATGACACACCTTAATTTCCTGATGCCTGCTTCTTCCCCTAAAAGTTTCTGTGTGCATATCCTGCCCTTTCAACTGTGTTGCAATCTTCTTGAGAATACGGGCCATATTTTAAGATTATAGCCCTTTAGCATAATGCGGGGTGCACAGCATATACTTAGCCAGTGCTTGCTTGCTTGATGGAAACAGCTACTGGTCTCCTTATTCTTTTCAATACTATAAACAATGACAGGGATGAAGGTTTTTCTCTAAAGTGGATGAATGACTTGTAGTCATTGTGGGTCTTCCTATTGCTTCTAAAATTTCTGGGCATAGACTGCTGACTATATACACTATGTTTAGCTTGATAGAGTCAGAAGAATGGGTAAGAAGGTGAGACCTAATGAGATCATCAAAACTCTCTCACTAAAGAGCATCACCCAGGAGCACTTCCATTCTTTCCAAAAGCAACCAGAGGTGGAGGGCACACAGATTGCATGCGTTGTGTCTCTAAGTTCGTTAGAACTGAGACTTACCATGAGGGGCCTAGACATCTAAGGTTATGTAATGTTTCAGTCTCTTTCTTGGGGAAAAAGCAGAAAGAACAAATTGCTTTTGGGAACTAATGTTTTCATGAAAGTCTCACCAAAATCTGCGTATATCTTTCTCAAATACACTTCATATTATTGCAACAATGGAACAATACTAATGATCCTTTATGAATTATTATAAAAACATTTGCCCATACATGTTGCTAGCTTGGTGTCTACCATTAAAGAGCAGAGAGGACGCAAATCTATTAAAACCACCCAAATCAGCTAATAGAGATTCGAGTGGGCCCTGGCACTGCCAGTCATTTCTACCATAGGAGTGTTGATAAGAGAGGTCAACATGTCCCTCAGAAGCAGACAATTGTTTGCACACACAGCACCAGCCTCTCTGACTGCCCCTCATACACTGGGTCTGTGACACCTGCTTGCCTAGACATGTGAACTAGGAGAAAATCTCAATATGGGGAGGCTAATACAGTGTGGTAATACCGAAATGTTGTGAATACTGCTTTTTTAGCACACAAAGTAAAACTGGCCCAACAGTTTTGCCTTTACTTTTTTTTTTTTTTTAATTAAAGACAGGGTTTCACCATGTTGGTCAGGCTGGTCTTGAACTCCTGACCTCAGGTGGTTCACCTGCCTTGGCCTCCGAAGTGCTTGGATTATAGGCGTGAGCCACCATGCCCGGACTTTACTTTTTTTTTTTTTTTTTTTTAACAAGAAAAAGAATATGAGTAGACTTCATCTAAGATATTAACTTAGTTCTAACAGCACTTGTAACAAAAACCAAATTGTTTTTGTGGGGAGGATACATAATTACTGGGATTCCTTGTCTCATGAATGAGTAACGCTAAATGTCATAGGGCTACTTTAAAAAACGCATTTATTTATGTTTTAAATCGTGGTAACAAATACATTGCACAAAGTTGATTAGTTTAACTATTTTAAGCATATACTTCAGTGACATTAAATATGTTCACGATGTTGTGTGCGAGGCTACTTAAAAAATGTTTCTTGGTCACTTTTTTCCTTCAAAATAAAAAAACAACACTCAAAGTCCCTGCATATCCAGTTTAGTGAGGTTAATATTCTTGCAGAGAAAACTGTGATATCAGCTCTGGTAATTTTTTTTTTTTTTTTTTTTTTTTGAGGAAAGGGTTTTGCGCGTCACCTAGGCTGGAGTGCAGCGGAGCCATCTCAGCTCACTGCAACCTCCACCTCTCTGGTTCAAGCAATTCTCGTGCCTCAGTCACCCAAGTAGCTGGAATTACAGGTGCGCATCACCATGCCCGTCAAATTTTCGTATTTTTAGTAGAGGCAGCCTTTTGCCATGTTGGCTAGGCTGGTCTCAAACTCCTGACCTCAAATGATCCGCCCGCCTTGGCCTCCCAAAGTGGTGGGATTACAGGCATAAGCCACCTTGCCCAGCCAGAATAGGAGTATTCTGATCATTCCGACTTGCTTCATCTGCTACCTCTTAGGTAGGTTGTGTGAAGTCAGAATTAGCAAATTCTGGGTGAAAAAAAGATTTCAAGTCACAGCAATCTCTCATAACCAACGTCAGTGGAAAATTCTTTCTCTGAGATTGCTGTGATTCCAGAGTAATTAATCCACTTGGCCCATGCGTGTCATACTTGTTAAATTCTTTTACTAAATCTGGGCAGACATAACTATAGCACTCCTTTACTGCCGTAGCTGTTTCCAGGGATTGCTCTGAAGGAATTTCTACTTCTCAGCCTCTGAACAGTTGCTGAATGAAATATGTGATGCTTGCCCTATGATTGGAATGTGCTTCTGGCAGTTGCCAACCCCATATCCTTCAGTCGGAAGTGGGACAGGAGGGCTGTCATCTTACCACCTCTTCCCATACCAGTCAATGTCTATCTTCTATTTGTTTTGATGGTCAGGATGCTGCTGATGCAAGAAAGCCTGCCTGGCTATGTATGAACCTGGAATATTGAAGAACTCAAATACTGTGTCAGCAGCATATTCTGTTTTCTGGAGCATTCAGAGGAAGTTTAGTCAACATAAAGTAATGACCTTCATGTCCTGCTTTAAGTGTTTAAAGATTACTTGCTCCAAACCTTTCTGTGACCAACCTTCAACTAAACCGTGGTGGATTCCCTGCTTCGTGGCATATGTGGCTTTTTCTATTACGTCGTCCCCAGCGAAGAAGTCTATGACATTGGCTTTCTTTATCAACCTCTTTTGAGCTTAATTGCCCACTTTTGCTGAATTCTTGAAAGCATTACATCAAGGGAGAATAAACCATGCTTCTGTATTTACGACGTGTCCCACTTTTGTACCCCCAGTGCCACAATCCACCGGACACAGTGGCAGCTGTCCCACCATCTTCCTTCCCTCCGTCCTGCTGCCTCACTCCTTTATCTGGTCAGTACTGGTTCGAGATTGATGGCAGGAGATGGGGACTTTCTAACCCTCCATAGCTGGGTACCCTCTCTTACAACTTCTTCCTCTTTTTTTTTTTTTTTTGAGACGGAGTTTCGCTCTTGTTACCCAGGCTGGAGTGCAATGGCGCGATCTCGGCTCACCGCAACCTGCGCCTCCTGGGTTCAGGCAATTCTCCTGCCTCAGCCTTCTGAGTAGCTGGGATAACAGGCATGCGCCACCATGCCCAGCTAATTTTTTGTATTTTTAGTAGAGACGGGGTTTCACCGTGCTGACCAGGATGGTCTCGATCTCTTGACCTCGTGATCCACCCGCCTCGGCCTCCCAAAGTGCTGGGATTACAGGCTTGAGCCACCGCGCCCGGCCACTTCTTCCTCTTTCACTGCCTTTTCCCAAGAAGTCAAGATGGTCCATTGGTGCCCATGTCCCAGTCAGACCCAGGCCAGGCCCAACCCAGAGCATTCCGTATAACTGTTTTAAATGAAGTTATAGAGGCAGCAGAATAACGCTTTGATTTCTAGATTATTTTTTTGCCTCAGTACTTATTTATTTTTTTAATCGTACTTTAGATTCTGGGGTACACGTGCAGATCATGCAGGATTGTTGCATAGGTACACACATGGCAATGTGGCTTGCTGCCTCCATCCCCCCATCACCTACCTCTGGCATTTCTCCCCGTGTTATCCCTCCTTGACCTCCCCACCTGCCCCCACTGTAAAATCGAGCCTAGTCTGGGCAATGTTGGCAAGAATCTAATCTAGATTGATTAGAAATAAAGTCTGAAAAGAGCCAAATGGAAGCAGTGCCTAGGCTATCACCGAGGAATCTAAAAGAGATGGCAATGAAGAGATACTGAATGACGCAACCAAGTGTGGTCTACAAGTACAAATGTTTAGGTTGAAATATGGGAAGGAGGCGATGTATCTGGAGGAAGACTGAGGAAGTAAGCAGGCAGGTGCATGTGAGGGGAAGTTGAGGTCACTGTGTTAGGTATGTTAGGTATATTTTGACTGCTTAGCTCTCTGGGCAATGCTTTCAAACTTAGATAAATATCTGAATGACCCATGATGTTAAAAAAAAAACAAACAACAGATGTATGAGTCCTGCCTGAAACCTGTTGAGTCGGAATCTCTCGGGTAGTATTTAGGAGGGTAGCACTATACACTGGGGTCTGCTGGGGGGAACCAGGGGAGGGACAGCAGGGGGTAGGGAGTTGGGGAGAGATAGTATGGGGAGAAATGCCAGATATAGGTGAAGGGGAGGAAGGCAGCAAATCACACTGCCACGTGTGTACCTATGCAACAATCTTGCATGTTCTTCACATGTACCCCCAAACCTAAAATGCAATAAAAAAAAAAAAACAGAATTACAGACTTTAAAAAAAAAAGAAAGCTTTTGAGGAAATGAGGAAGAGATATTGAGGCTAAAGGAATCATTTTATAATGTTTCAGAGGCCGGGCGCGGTGGCTTAAGCCTGTAATCCCAGCACTTTGGGAGGCCAAGGCGGGTGGATCACAAGGTCAAGAGATCGAGACCATCCTGGTCAACATGGTGAAACCCCGTCTCTACTAAAAATACAAAACATTAGCTGGGCATGGTGGTGCGTGCCTGTAATCCCAGCTACTCAGGAGGCTGAGGCAGGAGAATTGCCTGAACCCAGGAGGCGGAGGTTGCGGTGAGCCGAGATCGCGCCATTGCACTCCAGCCTGGGTAACATGAGTGAAACTCCGTCTCAAAAAAAAAAAAAA